>NC_052151.1:36824020-36861520 GCF_902713615.1 Scyliorhinus canicula | reverse complement strand
CCCTCATCAAACCCTCCCCTCAGCATCCTTCCCTCCCCTCAGCATCACAGCACCCCCTCATCCTCCCCTCAAACCCTCCCACAGCCCCTCCCTCAGCCTCACTGAACCCCTCATCATCCCCTCAGATCCTCCCTCAGCATCACCCTCATCAAACCCTCCCCTCAGCATCCTCCCCTCCCCTCCCCTCAAACTTTCCCTCAGCCCCTCCCTCAGCATCACAGCTCCCCTCATCCTCCCCTCAAACCCTCCCTCAGCATCACAGCACCCCTCCTCATCCCCTCAGATCCTCCCTCAGCATCATCCCCTCATCAAACCCTCCCCTCAAACCCTCCCCTGAGCATCCTCCCCTCAAACGATCCCCTCTGCATCACAGCACCACCTCATCCTCCCTTCAAACCCTCCCTCAGCCCCTCCCTCAGCATCACAGCACCCCCCATCATTCCTCAGATCCTCCCTCAGGGTCACAGCACCCTCATCATCCCCTCATCAAACCCTCCCCTCAGCATCCTCCCCTCCCCTCAAACCCTCCCCTCAGCATCCTCCCTCCCCTCAGCATCACAGCACCCCCTCATCATCCCCTCAGATCCTCCCTCAGCATCATCCCCTCATCAAACCCTCCCCTCAGCATCCCCTCCCCTCAAACCCTCCCACAGCATCAACCCCTCATCAAACCCTCCCTCAGCATCATCCCCTCCCCTCAAACCCTCCCCTCAGCATCCTCCCCTCCCCTCAAACCCTCCCTCAGCATCATCAGCACCCCCTCATCAAACACTCCTCAGCATCCTCCCCTCATCAAACCCTCCCTCAGCATCCTCCCCTCCCCTCAAACCCTCCCTCAGCATCCTCCCCTCCCCTCAAACCCTCCCTCAGCATCCTCCCCTCCCCTCAAACCCTCCCTCAGCATCCTCCCCTCCCCTCAAACCCTCCCTCAGCATCATCAGCACCCCCTCATCAAACCCTCCCTCAGCATCCTCCCCTCATCAAACACTCCCTCAGCATCATCCCCTCCCCTCAAACCCTCCCTCAGCATCATCCCCTCCCCTCAAACCCTCCCTCAGCATCCTCCCCTCCCCTCAAACCCTCCCTCAGCATCATCAGCACCCCCTCATCAAACCCTCCCTCAGCATAATCCACTCCGCTCAAACCCTCCCTCAGCATCATCCCCCTCCTCAAACCCTCCTCATCAAACCCTCCCTCAGCATCATCCCCCTCCTCAAACCCCCCTCATCAAATCCTCCTCATCAAACCCTCCTTCAGCATCCTCCCCTCCCCTCAAACCCTCGCCTCAGCATCACCCCTCACCTCATCATCCCCTCACCTCAGCATCATCAGCACCCCCTCATCAAACCCCTCAGGCTCCTCCCTCTCCTCAAACCCTCCCTCAGCATCATCAGCACCCCCTCATCATCCCCTCCACTCAAGCCCTCCCTCAGCATCCTCCCCTCCCCATAAACCCTCCCTCAGCATCATCAGCACCCCCTCATCAAACCCTCCCTCAGCATCATACCCTCCCCTCAAACCCTCCCTCAGCATCGTCAGCACCTCCTCATCAAACCCTCCCTCAGCATCATCAGCCCCTCTCCTCAAACCCTCCTCATCAAACACCCCTCAGCATCATCCCCTCCCCTCAAACCCTGCTCATCAAACCCTTCCTCAGCATCATGAGTACCCCCTCATTAAACCCTCCCTCAGCATCATCAGCCCCTCTCCTCAAACCCTCCTCATCAAACACTCCCCTCAGCATCATCCCCTCCCCTCAAACCCTGCTCATCAAACCCTTCCTCAGCATCATCAGTACCCCCTCATTAAACCCTTCCTCAGCATCATCAGCACCCCCTCATCAAACCCTCCCTCAGCATCATTAGCACCCCCTCCAAACCCTCCCTCAGCATCATCCCCTCCCCACATACCCTCTCTCAGCATCATCATCTTACATCTCCCCTCATATACATCAGTATCATCATTAAAAACCTCCCATCATCAGCATCATCATATTAAACTCCCCCCTCATCAGCATTCTTCAGCACCATCATCTTTAATCTTCCCCTCATCCTCTCCGGCATTATCTTAAACCCTCCCCTCATCTTCAGTATCATCATCTTAAACCATCCCTCCTTTCAGTTGGTAGCCGGATCAATCATCATCACAAACAAAAGTTAATCTGGTCCTTAAAATATTGCTGTTTATGGGTGCTTGTTGTTCACAAATTATCTACCTCATTTTATTCAGTACAACAATGGTGACACTTAAAAATGCTTTATTGGGAGGCATGTTGGGCAGTGGTTAGCACTGGGACTGTGGCGCTGAGGAACCAGGTTCGAATCCCGGCTCTGGGTCACTGTCCGTGTGGAGTTTGCACATTCGCCCCATGTCTGCATGGGTTTCGCCCCCACACCCCAAAGATGTGCTGGTTAGGTGGATTGGCCACACTAAATTGCCCCTTAATTGGAAAAGAAAAAAAAATTGGCTACTCTAAATTTAAAATAAAATACTTTATTGACGTCCTGATGTCATGAAGGATGCAATTTTAACCAGGCTCTACTCTGTCCCACCTGTGTCCAAGATTGAGATTCGCTCTGAATTTATGATTCTCAGATATCCTCCAAAGTTCATTCATTCTCTTTCCAGTATTGACTTGCCCTTTGAGGAGGATGGAGTTACCTGTCTTACAGAATTTGACAGATAAAGTGGATTTGTTAAAAAGCACAGTTGCTGAAAAGTCACGAGATATCCAAGGTTAGTGCTAAAAGTCCAATTGCATTGTAACATTGGAATCGTTGTCATCATCATCATCATGATTACAAGTCCACTGAGGGGCACAAATAATAATGAATTGATACTATGTTCCATGATACCATACAATCCTATTGCAGTCAAAGTTACAGACACACTTCAGGTGCACAGAAATCCTCTCAGTTGGCCTCCAGCTCTTTTCCCTTATGATTTCCATTTTTTCTTCGGAATCTTAGTGCCAGGCATTCTCAGAACATGACCAGTTTAGTTCAGTCTTCTGATTTTTCTTTGGCCATTTTCCAGTGGTGGGCAGGAGAAGCAAGCCCCATTGCCCCAGTGAGCCTCGGAAGGGTTCCCCCTGATCCGAGGAGCCTGCTTGACTCCTTTAATTTTTTTATTTAAAGCTGATATCTCATTCATCCACTTGATCCACTGCCTTCATCAGCACCACCCACCTTTACCTGTGGGGCAGTCAAGACTTTTGAAGGCCACTTCTGGAAATGTCCTGTTTCCAGCAAGTGCAAGTTCAGGACTATGAACTTGATTTAGGGCGTCACAGTGATGCAATGATTAGCACTGATGCCAATGGTGCTGAGGACCTGGGTTTGATCCCGGTCCTGGGTCACTGTCTGTGTGGAGTTTGCACATTGTCCCCCGTGTCGGCATGGGTTTCACCCCCACAACCCAAAAGATGTGCAGGTAAAGTGGATTGACCAGGATAAATTGCCCCTTAATTGGAAAAAAATACTTTGGTAGTCTAAATTTATTTTTATGAAATGAACATAAGATTTTGGTTCAGGAGTAAGCTATCGCCCTTAGAGTCTGCTCCATTATTCAATAAGATCATGGTTAATCTGATTGTAGCTTCAACTTTACATTCTGTCTATTCCCTGTCATAATATACACCGTAAGAAGTCTTACAACACCAGGTTAAAGTCCAACAGGTTTGTTTCAAACACGAGCTTTCGGAGCACGGCTCCTTCTTCAGGTGAATGGAAAGGCTTGTTCCAGAAATGTTTATATAGACACAGTCAGAGATGCCCCGGAATGCGAGCACCTGCAGGCAATCAAATCATCAAAGATGCAGAGAGAGAGGTAACTCCAGGTTAAAGAGGTGTGAATTGTCCCAAGCCAGTTCAGTCGGTGGGCCTCTGCAAGTCCAGGCTTGTTGGTGGGGGCCGAATGTAATGCGACATGAATCCCAGATCCCGGTTGAGTCCGCATTCATGCGTGCGGAACCAGGCCATCCTATCGTTTCAGGCAATGGGACCCTGTGTGAGAACCTCTCTGGCCACATCGAGGGCATCTTGAAACCCATCGCACAAGGTACACCCAGCTTCTGTCGCGACACGACGGACTTCCTACAGAAACTCAGCACCCATGGACCAAGTTGAACCAGGAACATTCCTCGTCACAATGGATGTCTCGGCACTCTACACCAGCATCCCCCATGACGACGGCATTGCTGCAACAGCCTCAGTCCTCAACACCGACAACTGCCAATCTCCAGACGCAATTCTGCAACTCATCCGTTTCATTCTAGACCACAACGTCTTCACCTTCGACAACAAATTCTTCATCCAGACGCACGGAACAGCCATGGGGACCAAATTTGCACCTCAATATGCCAACATCTTCATGCACAAGTTTGAACAGGACTTCCTCACCACACAGGACTTTCAACCGATGCTATACACCAGATACATCGATGACATTTTTTTCCTTTGGACCCACGGCGAGACATCACTGAAACGACTACACGATGACATCAATAAGTTCCATCCCACCATCAAACTCACCATGGACTATTCTCCAAATTCAGTTCCATTCTTGGACACACTCGTCTCCATCAAGGACGGTCACCTCAGCACCTCGCTTTACCGCAAGCCCACAGATAATCTCACGATGCTCCACTTCTCCAGCTTTCACCCGAAACACATTAATGAAGCCATCCCCTATGGACAAGCCCTCCGTATACACAGGATCTGCTCAGACAAGGAGGAGCGCAACAGACACCTACAGATGCTGAAAGATGCCCTCGTACGAACGGGATATGGCGCTCGACTCATTGATCGACAGTTCCACCGCGCCACAGCAAAAAACCGCACCGACCTCCTCAGAAGACAAACACGGGACACCACTGACAGAGTACCCTTCGTCGTCCAGTACTTTCCTGGGGCGGAGAAACTACGACATCTTCTTCGCAGCCTCCAACACATCATCAGCGAGGATGGACATCTTGCCAAGGTCATCCCCACACCCCCACTACTGGCCTTCAAACAACCGCGCAACCTCAAACAAACCATTGTTTGCAGCAAATTACCCAGCCTTCAGAACAGCAACCACAACACCACAAAACCCTGCCAGGGTAATCTCTGCAAGACATGCCAGATCATCGACATGGACACCACCATTACACGTAGAAACACCACCCACCAGGTACGCGGCGCATACTCGTGCGACTCGACCAATGTAGTCTACCTCATACGCTGCAGGAAAGGATGCTCCGAAGCGTGGTACATTGGCGAGACCATGCAGACACTGCGACAACGAATAAACGGGCATCGTGCGACTATCAACAGGCAGGACTGTTCCCTTCCAGTTGGGGAACACCTCAGCAGTCAAGGACATTCAGCCTCTGATCTCCGGGTCAGCATTCTACAAGGAGGCCTTCAGGAGACGCGACAACGCAAAATTGCTGAGCAAAAACTTATAGCTAAGTTCCGCACGCATGAATGCGGACTCAACCGGGATCTGGGATTCATGTCGCATTACATTCGGCCCCCACCAACAAGCCTGGACTTGCAGAGGCCTACCGACTGAACTGGCTTGGGACAATTCACACCTCTTTAACCTGGAGTTACCTCTCTCTCTGCATCTTTGATGATTTGATTGCCTGCAGGTGCTCGCATTCCGGGGCATCTCTGACTGTGTCTATATAAACATTTCTGGAACAAGCCTTTCCATTCACCTGAAGAAGGAGCCGTGCTCCGAAAGCTCGTGTTTGAAACAAACCTGTTGGACTTTAACCTGGTGTTGTAAGACTTCTTACTGTGCTCACCCCAGTCCAACGCCGGCATCTCCACATCATAATATACACCAGTATATCATGGTGCAGACACACACTGATGGACACACACAGGGACCAATTAACATGTACAAACACCGCAGCTACTCACCAGTTAGAATACACGCCTGTCGTTCACGCACCTCACAGAGTCCCAGCACCCCTCAAGGATCGCCTCAAGCAATAGCTCCAGGACCTCCAGAACCAAGGAGTCATCTCTAGCCCACAAACTGGGTAAGCTCCATGGTCTGCGTCAGGAAACCTTCCGTCGAGCTGCGGATCTGTATTGATCCTAAGGATTTGAATCAGAATATCATGTGGGAGCACTACCCAATTCTGAAACGTGAGGAGCTCACGTCCGAGATGGCCCACGCCAAACTATTCTCAAAACTGGATGCCTCGAAGGGTTTCTGGCAGATCCAACTAGATGAGTCAAGCAGGAAGCTGTGTACGTTCAACACACCCTTTGGCAGGTTCTGCTACAACCGGATGCCATTGGGCATAATTGCTGCGTCCGAAGTTTTCCATCGGATCATAGAATCATAGAATTTATAGTGCAGAAGGAGGCCATTCGGCCCATTGAATCTGCACCGACTCTTGGAAAGAGCACCCTAACCAAGTCCACACCTCCACCCCATCCCCCTAACCCAGTAACCCCACCCAACACTAAGGGCAATTTTGGACACTAAAGTGAATTTAGCATGGCCAATCCAACTAACCTGCACATCTTTGGACTGTGGGAGGAAACCGGAGCACCCGGAGGAAACCCACGCACGCACACACACGGAGAGAACATGCAGACTCCACACAGACAGTGACCCAACCGGGAATCGAACCTCAGACCCTGGAGCTGTGAAGCAATTGTGCTAACCACTATGCTACCGTGCTGCCCATGGAGGGGATCGATGGCATCCGGGTATATGTCGACGACATTATTATCTGGTCAACCACCCCGCAGGAACACATTGCCCGCCTTAAGCGCGTTTTCAGGCGCATCCACGATAAAGGCCTCCGCCTCAATAGGGCCAAATGCTCCTTCTGACAGTCGAGTATCAAGTTTCTAGGGGATCACATCTCCCACCAGGGGGATGCGTCCGGACAAGGACAAGATTGCAGCAATCACCACATTCGCAAAACCACAGATTTCCGATGGCTCCCCGCTCACAAGCGTGAATGGCAGAAGCTGAAGGCCAAGCTTTCCACGGCCCCAGTGTTGGCCTTTTCCGACCCCACCAAAGAGACCAAAATCTCTACTGATGCCAGTCAGTTGGGGATTGTTGCCGTGCTCCTGCAACGAGATGAGGCCTCGTCATGGGCCCTCGTTGCATATGCATCGCGGGTGATGACCCCCACAGAGCAGCGCTATGCGCAAATTGAGAAAGAGTGTCTCGGCCTTCTCACTGGAGTCGTGAAGTTCCACGACTACGTCTATGCACTTCCGCAGTTCACGGTTGAAACTGACCACCGCCTGCTTGTAAATATTATCAAAAAGGACTTGAATGACATGACGCCTTGCCTCCAGCGTATCCTACTCAAGCTGCGCAGGTACGACTTTCAACTGATCTATACCCCTGGCAAGGACCTTGCCGTTGCCGATGCCCTCTCAAGGTCGATCACAACTCCGTGTGATCACGACGGCTTCATTTACCAAATAGATGCTCAAGTTCAGTTTGCAGCATCCCATTTGCCAGCTTCGGATGCACGACTGATGCAAATTCGCCGCGAGACAGCGGCTGATCCACTTCTGCAGTGGGTGATACGTCTAATGTCAGACGGGTGGCTCAAGGGCCAATGCCCGCAATTTTACAGCGTCCGCGATGACCTAGCGGTTGTCGACGGGGTGCTCCTGAAATTGGATCGCATCCTCATTGCACAAAGCATGCGCCAACTAGTGTTGGAGCAACTCCATGAAGGCTATTTAGGAATCGAGAAATGCTACCGCAGGGCCAGAGAAGCCGTCTACTGGCCGGGCATCAATGATGACATCGCCAATGTGGTGCTCAACTGCTCTACCTGCCAGCGTTTTCAGCCCGCCCCAACCACAGGAGACCCTGATGCCCCATGAGCTCGTCACCTCGCCTTGGACCAAAGTGGGCATCGACTTGTTCCATGCATTGAGCAGGGACTATGTCATCATCATCGACTACTTCTCTAGTTACCCGGAGGTCATCAGGCTGCACGATCTCACATCCCGGGATGTGATCAGGGTGTGTAAGGCGACATTTGCCCGAAATGGCATTCCGCTGATGGTCATGTCAGATAATGGCCCCTGTTTCGCAGGCCACAAATGGGCCGGCTTCGCCCGACACTACAACTTCGAGCACGTTACGTCCAGTCCCCTATACCCCCAATTCAATGGGAAGGCGGAATAGGGGGTCCACGTCGTGAAGCAGCTCCTCAGCAAGGCCGCCGACGCCGGCTCAGATTTCCATCTTGTTCTGCCATCCTATCACTCCGCCCCGCTCTCCACCGGCCTGTCGTCTGCTCAGCTACTAATGAACTGCACCCTCAGGATGACGGTGCCATCGATTCTCACTCCCAACCTCGATTATGTCCCCTTGCTCCACCGCATGCACATGTCTCAACTGCAGCAGAAAACCTCCTACGACTCACTGGCTGCTGACCTTCCCGACATCCATCCATGCAACAAGGTTCGCATCCACCTCCCGGATGATGGCTGGTCTGCGCCTGCTGTCGTTCTAAGGCAGGTGGCCCCACCGCTCCTTCCTGGTCCACTTACAGGATGGATCCATTCAGCGCCGCAGCAGGCGTGCTCTTCGCCTGGTTCCAGGGTCGTCACTGGATCCTCCGACCACCTCTTCTACTGATCCTGCTGTGGGCTGTGTGGCGCTTCCGGTCACTCTGCCTGCCCCTGACGGTGCTGCAGCCCTCCCGGCTCCTGATGCACCAGCCATTGCCCCACCCTTGAGGCGGTCAACCAGAGTTCGTCGCCCACCTCAGAGACTGAACTTATGAACTCTGTACACATGTGGACTTTCTGAAATGTTTTTTTTCTATATCCTGCATTGTTGCATTCATTATCCAGTGATTTGTAAATAGATTAGTTGGTTGTTCCAGTTCATGGTAGTCATCTGCACCAGGCACCTTCCTCTGTAAATAGTCTTGTTTCCTGTATATAGCTTTGTACATATGTCTTTGCACCTCACACGTAACTAGGTACATTCTCCACACACCCACACTATTTATTATCACATGCCTATATCAACATTTTTTATAAAAGGGGGATGTCATAATATACACAAGTATATCATGGTGCAGACACACCCTGATGGACACACACCGGGGCCAATCAACATGTACAAGCACCGCAGTCAATCACCAGTTAGAATACGCACACTATAAAGGCAGATGGCACCACGGTTCCCGCTCATTCTGGGTGCTGCCTCTCAGTGTAACAAGAACTCATCCAGCCCAGCACAGACTCACACCACGTGCTGAGAGAATCAACTGGTTCGGACAAGGCTTAGGTCTCTAGTTTAAGTTAACATCATTTAGACCCACAGTCATCGTGTGTTAGTTAGTTAGAAGTAGTTAATAAAATTGAGTTGAACCTTCATCAGTGTTGGAAGTGTCTGTTCATCTCTCAAGTCTACACTAGCCAACACTTCATTCCTGATAACCTATGATTCCTTTAGACATCAAGAATCTATCTATCTCTGCCGAAGATTCTTCTTAGAGAAAATAAATTTTTCTCATCTCCGTCTTAAATGGGAAACCCCTCAATTCACATACCGCTGCAACCGGTCCACAGCAGATTCCATCTCCCTGGCCCGACATTCATCCCTAGAGCATCTCGATCACAAGGACTCCTACATCAGACCCCTATTTATTGACTACGTGTCTGCCTTCAACAGTATAATCCCAGCCAAGCTCAAATCAAAGCTCCAGAACCTAGGACTTGGCTCCTCACTCTGCAACTGGATCCTCGACTTTCTGACCCACGGACCACAATCAGTAAGAATAAACAGCAACCCCTCCTCCACGATAGTCCTCAATACTGGGGCCCCACATGGCTGCATACTTGCTATACACCCTGTACACATATGACTGCGTGGCAAAATTAGGTTCCAACTCCATCTACAAGTTTGCTGAGAGCATGACCATCGTGGGTTAGATCTCGAACGATGACTCAGAATACAGGAGGGAGATAGAGAACCTAGTAGAGTGGTGCAATGGCAACAATCTATCCTTTAATGCCAGTAAAAGTAAAGAATTGGTCATTGGCTTCAGGAAGCAAAGTACTGTACACACCACTGACTGCATCAATGGGCCGAGATTCCTAGGGGTGCACATCACCAAAAATCTGTCCTGGTCCACCCACGTTGACACTACCACCAGGAAAGCACAACAGTGCCTATACTTTCTCAGGAAACTAAGGAAATTCGACATGTCCACACTGACTGACCACGGATACCCCACAGAAAGCATCCTTTCTGGCTGCATTACAGTCTGGTATGGCAACTGCTTTGACTAAGACCGCACGAAGCTTCAGAGAGTCGTGAACACAGACCAGTCCATCACATGAACCTGCCTCCCATCCATCGACTCCATCTATACCTCCTGCTGCCTGGGGAAAGTGGGCAGCATAATCAAAGACCCCTCCCACCCGGCTTACTCACTCTCCCAACTTCTTCCATCGGGCTGGAGATACTAAAGTCTGAGAACGCAAACAGACTCAAAAACAGCTTCTTCCCCGCTGTTCCCAGACTCCTAAATGACCCTCTTATGGACTGACCTGATTAATACTACACTGCTGTATGCTTCACCCGATGCCGGTTTCTATATATTTACATTGTGTACCTTATGTTGCCTATTATGTATTTTCTCTTTATTTAATGTTCTTTTTGTGTACTAAATGATCTGTTTGAGCAGCTCGCAGAAAAATACTTTTCACTGTACCTCGGTACACGTGACAATAAATAAATACAATCCAATAAGATTAGTAAATTTGCAGATGACATGAAGATTGGTGGAGTTGCTGATAGTGCCGAGGGATGTCGGAGGATACAACAGGATATAGATAGATTGGAGACTTGGGCACAGAAATGGCAGATGGAGTTTATTCCGGACAAATGCGGGGTGATGCATTTTGGAGGATCAAATCTAGGTATGAATTATACTGTAAATGGAACCCTTGGGAACATTATCATACAGAGGGATCTGGGTATGCAGGTCCACAGTTCTCTAAAAGTGGCAACACAGGTGGCAAGGTGATTAATAAGGCTTATGGCATGCTTGCATTCATCATCCGTGGCATTGAGTATAGGGGTTGGGAAATCATGTTGTAGCTAGAAAAACCTTGGTTAGGCCGTGGAGTCTTGCGTTCAGCTCTGGTCACCACATTATTAGAAGGACGTGGAAGCTTTGGAGAGAGTGCAAAGAAGGTTCACCAGCATGTTGCCTGGTCTCGAGGGGGTCGACTATGAGGAGATATTGAATGAACTAGAAGTGTTTTCACTGGAAAGACAGGCTGAGGGGAGACCTCATCAAGGTCTACAAAATTATGAGAGGCATAGACAGGATAGATAGTCAGAGGCTTTTTCCAAGGGTGGAAGTGTCAATTACAAGGGGCACAGGTTCACGGTGAGCAGGGAAAAGTTTAAGGGAGATATGTGGGATAAGTTTTTCACACAGACAGTGGTGGGTGCCTGGATCAAGCTGCCAGAGTTTGTGCTGGAAGCAGACATATTAGCAACATTTAAGAAGCATCCGGATGGATACATGAATAGGGAGGAACTAGAGGGATATGGTCCAAGTAAGGGCAGAAGATTTTTTTTTTCGTTGGGGCATCATGGTCGGTACAGGTTTGGAGGGTCGAAGGGCCTGTTCCTGTGCTGTACTTTTCTTTGTTCTTTGTAAGATGGGGATGTCTATAATCTGTACAGAGCTGAAACGGAATATGGTGATTTCCTGAAGCTGCATGTTGCAGCAATATAATGCTGGCTTGCAGACATCTGCTGGCTACTGATCTTGGCTAAGACAAGAGAAAACTACATATATTTTTACTCAACACAAGCAAAATATTGCTGATGTTGGAAATCTGAAATTACATCAGAAAATGGAAGAAATACTCGGTAGATCAGGCAGCATTTTTGGATAGAAAGACAGTTAATGTTCCAGGTTGATGATCCTTCAGTATAACTAAAGAAAGATAGAAACATAGAGGGTGGGATTCTCCGACCCCCGCCGGGCCGATGGGCCGAGCGGCTTTTTGGCCAGTCCCGCTGGCGTGATTTACGTATGGTCCCACAAGGCGGGACCTGGCAGATAAGTCGGCGGGGGTGGTGGTGGGGGTGGGGGGGAGATCCGGGAAGACGCAACCCCGGGGGGCTGAAATCGGGGCCCACTGATCTGCAGGCGGGCCTGTTCCGTGGGGGCACTTCTTCCTTCCGTGCCGGGCCCTGTAGGGTTCCATAGCTGGCGCGGAGAAGAGAACCCCCCACGCATGCGCCAAAGTGGGAAGAGGAGCTGATTGGCGAGCCCCTGTGAATGCATTCCTCCCAAAATGCTTCGATTGGTTTCCTTGGCGATGGCTGCTGGAAGACAGGGCCCCGTTCAGAGTCCCCGCCCCCTCTCATTTCCGCCGCGTACACTATATGGCGCATGCGTTTCATGTGATCCTTCGCACAGTCTTGCATCGAGGTGCCTGTACATGTATGTAAAAGCATTGGATCTGCATTTTTCATTTGTGTTTTAGATTTGTGCAATAAAGGTGTGAAGCTGTAATTCAGATTGGTGGTGTCATGAGAATATCACTTTAAGAAATGTTTGTATGCTCATGATACTGCAGTGATGTCAGAGTGTGGGTGGAGCTGAGCTCTGGCTCTGCTTTTTAGTTTCACCTTTGAGAAAAGCTTGGGTGTGTCTTTTGTTTTGGTTTTGTTTCAGTGTTGGAGCTGCAGTCAGCCGCAGGAGGTGGAATGTTGCCCTCTCTGCCGTGTAAAGACTATCTCTTGATCATTTGGTGAATTCAGCGGATAACTGTACTCAGTAGTGAATTTAAACCTGATCTGCTTCTGTTGTATTTAAATTAATGGTTGCTAAGATGTTCACTGTACGTTTTAAAAAGGTTAACTTGAGTTCATGGAATAAACATTGTTTTGCTTTAACAAATACTGTTAGATGCCTGCTGTACCACACCTGTCGAGTGGGCCGTGTGCTCCCTATACCACAATCTATTAAATGTTGTGGGTCAGGTGAACTCCATGATACACTTTGGGCTTCTCTAAACCCTGGCCCATAACAGTCGGCATTTTTTCTTTGAAATGAAAATACCGATTTTACTGCCAAAATACTGATTTTTGGTATCTGGAATACTGATTTCTGAAGGGAAAGGTTGGCAGCTCTGGGAACTGGCTTGTGTGTGGCATTAACAATACCTCAACACCGACAAAGTTGTTGGCGGAAACCACCCTTGACTTGAAATGGACCATTGAACTTTCCCTATCTCTTTTTTTTTATATATAATTTTTATTGGAATTTTTTACAGAAAATATAAAACATAACGACAAACAATGAAATGCAACAAAATAACCCATAATAACTGTGACACCCCCAGACCGTATCGGCGCATGTATCACATCCCCCCACCCCCCCAACCCTAATGAACAACAAAAGAACTTAAAAAATATTAAAATTAAATAAACAAACATAGTCATTGTCGGCCCCCCCCTTTTTCCCTCCCCTTTTCCCTCCCCGGGTTGCTGCTGCTGCTGTCCCCGTACCCTATCGTTGAGCCAGAAAGTCGAGAAAAGGCTGCCACCGCCTAAAGAACCCTTGCACCGACCCTCTCAGGGCGAATTTGACCTTCTCTAGCTTAATGAAACCCGCCATGTCATTGATCCAGGTCTCCACGCTTGGGGGCCTCGCATCCTTCCATTGTAGCAAGATCCTTCGCCGGGCTACTAGGGATGCAAAGGCCAGCACACCGGCCTCTTTCGCCTCCTGCACTCCCGGCTCCACCCCAACCCAAAAATCGCGAGTCCCCAACCTGGCTTGACCCTGGATCCCACCACCCTCGACACCGTCCTCGCCACCCCCTTCCAGAACTCCTCCAGTGCCGGGCATGCCCAGAACATATGGGCATGGTTCGCTGGACTCCCCGAGCACCTGACACACCTGTCCTCACCCCCAAAGAACCTACTCATCCTCGTCCCAGTCATGTGGGCCCGGTGCAGCACCTTGAATTGGATGAGGCTAAGCCGCGCACACGAGGAGGAAGAATTAACCCTCTCCAGGGCATCAGCCCATGTCCCGTCTTCGATCTGTTCCCCCAGTTCCCCCTCCCACTTCGTTTTCAGCTCCTCTACTGACGCCTCCTCCGCCTCCTGCATAACCTTGTAGATATCGGATATCTTCCCCTCTCCGACCCAGACCCCCGAAAGCACCCGAACTTTCCCTATCTCGAGAACACATCGAGAAAGGCGTGCAGGAGCTGCAGGGGTCCTTGGGCTATGGTGTCCATTGTTTGGCCTGTCCTTTTTAAACTGTATCACAGGATTGTGCCGGTCTGGCCAGACTTCCTCCGAAAGGGCAGCCCCCAGAGGCAAGTCCGTAACGGAGTGCGAGTCTCAGACATTACCTCTGACTGGTGGGATACCTTCCCCCGAGGATAAAGGAGGGAACCAGCCACAGTGCCAACTATGCGGTTGGCGAACTCTTGGTGGCCAAGACCGACAATTCTGGCGCAAAGCATGCCATCAATGACTGCTGAGGAAGAGGTCGGTCGGGGGGGGGGGGGGGGGGGGGGGGATGGGGAACGGACATAGGGGCTTAGTGGGTTGGGTGCTTCGTGGGTGTGTTCTAAATTGTAAAAACGTTGACAATTTGTGGAATAAAAATACTTTAAAAAAAGAGAATGCCAACCACTGAGGTCACTGCAAACCAGGGCCTTGCACATGGACTCCCCAAAAGTAGAGGGCTGTTTAATGCATTTGAACTGCAGGGCAGCATGGTGGTGCAGGGGTTAGCACTGCTGCCTCACGGCACCGAGGGCCTGGGTTCGATCCCAGCCTCGTGTCACTGTCCGTGTGGAGTTTGCACATTCTCCCCGTGTCTGCGCGGGTCTCGCCCCACAACCCAAAGATGTGCAGGGTTTGTGAATTGCCACGCTAAATTGCCCCTTAATTTAAAAAAATGCAGTTGAACTGTGTCATGGTTCTGGAATTTGCACCGATACCGGTCCCGTTGCAGGTAAATGATCATCCAGTGACAATGAAAATGGACACAGGTGCTGCCGTCACCATTGTGGACCTCCGCACATTTCAGCGGCTTCATGCAGGGATCATGCCACTGACAATATGCAATACCACAACATGACTGGAACCTACATTGGGGAGCATTTGAAGATTGTGGGACCTCTGTGACTTTGGTAACGTACGGGCAGTAGTCGGTCTGTCTTCATTTGGTGGTGGTGCAGGAACCAGGGCCGAACCTGTTGGGGCGAGATTGGTTTGGAGTCCTCCGTTTTGACTGGCAACAAGTCTTTCGGCTGGGACTTGGGACCTATATGATGTGCTGGGTAAATACCCTGAGGTGCTCAAGGAGGGTCTGGGCAGGATAAAGGGTGTTGAAGGACATACCTATGTGGATGCTACTGTTCATTCCCGATATTTCAGGACGAGCCCTGTCCTATGCACGCTGCTTGCGAAGGTCAGTGTGGAACTCAGGCGCCTGCGGGATCTGGGGAATGGGTCATATGCCTGGGACAGTTTATGGAATGGGCTGCGTATGTGGTGCCAGTGATGAAGCCCGACAAAAATGTCCACCTCAGCAGTGATTTCAAACTTACCGTGAACAGGGCTTCGCGTCTGGGCCGTTACCCAATGCCCTGTGTACACCAGACTGGCTGGAGGATGCTCTCACTTGAAGCTGGACAGAGCCATGCTTATTTGCAGGTGGATCCCGACCAGGAGTCCAGAAAGTTCGCAACTATCAACACTCATTGCAGGTTGTTTGAGTATATCCACCTCCCCTGGGAGTTTCGTCGGCCCCGGCGATTTTTCAGCGGGCAATGGAGAATATTTTGCAGGGCCCACCAAAGGTGGCAACTAATCTGGATGATGTGCTCATTATGGGATCCACAGAAAAGGAACATATGGCAAACCTGCAGGAAGTGCTCTGGCGGTTTTCCCACTTTGGACCCCGATGTTGGATAAGGATTGTGCTATAAACCGTCGCCAACCCCGAAGAACGCCACCGAGCTCCAGTCATTTTTGGAATTGGTCAATTCCTATGGAAAGTTCATTGCCAACCTGGCCACTCTGTTCGCTCCACTCCATTAAGGAAGAACTCTGAATGGTGCTGAAACGCTTCACAGGACAAAGCATGTGTTGGTGTTGAGGAGGATCTGTCCTCTATGCAGCTTCTAATGCATTATAATCCAGCTAGGCCCATAATTTTGACATGTGATGCTTCCCCTCATTGCATTGTGGCATAAGGAATGGAGAGACTTTCCCAAGCTGCTGGAGTATACCATGCTGAAGTGGTTGCTCCCGGATGTGGAAGGGGAGGGCAGGATTTGGGATATATATATATATATATATGAGTGGCTGGGGAAGCACTGGGGAATGCAGGAGGTGAGGATTAAGAATAAATAGGAGGAGGCGCTGGGGGTGGGGTGGGGGAGATAGAATGTGGAGTGAGGCGCACATAGGGTAAATTCGACCTTGTGCGCAGGGATGAGTTTGATACAGTTTAAGCAGGTCCATATGTGCATACGACTTGGGTGAGGATGAGTGTGTTCTTCCAAGGGGTGTCAGACAATTGTGCGGTGTGGGCGAGGACCAGCAAATCACGCACATATGTTCTGGGGCTGTGAGACATTGGAGACATACTGGGAGGGGTATTCGAGACGCTTTCGAAGATTGTGGGGGTAGAGGTCGTGCCGGACCCAATGGTGGCGATTTTTAGCGTATCAGAAACGCCGGAGTTGATGGTGGGGAGTTTCATAGAATTTACAGTGCAGAAGGAGGCCATTCGGCCCATCGAGTCTGCACCGGCTCTTAGAATGAGCAGCCTACCCAAGCCCATACCTCCATCCTATCCCCATAACCCAACCTAACACTAAGGGCAATTTGGACCCTGAGGGCAATTTAGCCTGGCCAATTCACCTAACCTGCACATCTTTGGACTGTGGGAGGAAACCGGAGCACCCAGAGGAAACCCACGCTGACATGGGGAGAACGTGCAGACTCCACACAGACAGTGACCCAAGCCGGGATTCAAACCTGGGACCCTGGAGCTGTGAAGCATTTGTGCTAACCACTATGCTACCGTGCTGCCCTTAGGGCCAATGTTCTGACCTTTGCCTCTCTTAATGTTCAGTGAAGGATATTGTTGGATTGTCAATCAGCAAAGCCATTGGAGTTGGCGGCGTGGGTGGGGGGCCTGTATGATTTGCTATGGCTGCAAGCCAAAAGATCAAGTTCGAGTTGAGGAGATCAGCGGAGGGCTTTTAGCCGCAGTGGGGTCTGTTCATGGCAATATTTAAGATATTGTTTGTTGGGGGGAGGGGGGGGGTGAAAAGGGGAAAGATTTACACAAACTGAACTGTGGGGATGTTGATACTGTTTTTGATTCATGTTTTTGTACTTTTGAACATGTTTGGAATTCACTACCTCCATCACCGATGCACAGTGACAACAGTGTGTACAAGATGCACTGTAGCAACTCACCAAGGCTCCATCGGCAGCACCTAGCTACTCCATGGCCTCTACCATGGATAGCAGATGAATGAGAAGACCACCGCTGCAAGTTCCCCTCCAAGCCATAAATCATCCTGACTTGGAACTATATCACCATTCTTCACTGTCGGGTCAGAATCTTGGAACTCCCTTCCTAACAGCACTGTGGGTATATCTACATCACATGGACTGCAGCAATTCAAGAAGACAACTCACCATCACCTTCTTGAGGGAAATTTAGGGATGGGCAATAAATGCTGGCCTCGCCAGCGTCACCCAGTGAAGGAACAAAAAAGGTCGGCAGTGGTAATGATGGAAACATTCTCAGATGAACGAAGAATATCATACAAAAGGGTGTGTGTGTGTGTATAGATATATACAGACTACAACAGAATGCAAATGAATTAAATACAGCATGACTCATGATCCCAGGTTATCCCTGCATGAGTTACACCAATGAAACTGTTTTTCATAAATGTAGTCACTGTTGAAATGCAGTTAATGATATCCTCTACAGACAGTGTGTTTGTATCAATATACACATTACTCTTGCCTTAAAGGTGTGTAAGGTGAATGCCAATATTGCAGTTAATATGTGCGTTGGAATTGAGAGACCTGACGCAGACTTGCTCACCACATTCTTGATGGAATTTGGCCTGCATTCATTCCTCTCCAACTTGAACTGAAAAAGCCCCCAGCTGCTTTCATGGATCCCTACCATGGAATGTCCTATGATTACAATTGCAAGTTGGCAACCATGCTTGGAGTAACTTGTTCCCAAGGAGTTATCCATAATTGTCATGATTTTCGCAAGTACAACGTGTACCCTGGGATGGAGGGTTTAATACTTAATGAACAGTTCCATTTATATGCAAAAAATCCTGAATGTTTACAATTTTTTGCTGCATGTTTTGGGAGATGATCTGAAGTAAAAGGACAGCCCCTTGAACATTAACATTTGTTTCATGAAAGTGAATTTGAACATTTTACAATATTTATTTATTCTTTCTTCAGGTTGGATTTAGAATGAAATCTGAGGAGACGGATATAATTTTTAAATATGGGATATGCATGTAAGTCTCAGCAGTCCCTCAACAGCAACTTGTATTTTTTTTTAAATAATTTTTATTGAAAATTTTTTTACAAAATATATAACAACAAACAGTAACAAACAACAATAAAACAACATAATAAGCATAACACCCCCAAAACCATAGCAACGCATATATCAAGCCCCCACACCCCCCCAAACCCGGTAAACAACAAGAGAACTTGAAATAAAATAAAATAAAATAAACATAGTCAACACACCCCCCCCCCCTTTTCCCCCCTCCCCCCCCGGGTTGCTGCTGCTGCTGACCTAGTTCCCTATCGCTGAGCCAGAAAGTCGAGGAAAGGCTGCCACCGCCTAAAGAACCCTTGTACCGATCCTCTCAGGGCGAATTTGACCTTCTCCAGCTTAATAAAACCCGCCATGTCATTGATCCAGGTCTCCACGCTTGGGGGTCTCGCATTCTTCCACTGTAGCAAGATCCTCCGCCGGGCTACTAGGGACACAAAGGCCAAAACACCGGCCTCTCTCGCCTCCTGCACTCCCGGCTCCACCGCAACCCCAAATATCGCGAGTCCCCAGCCTGGCTTGACCCTGGATCCCACCACCCTCTACACCATCCTCGCTACCCCCTTCCAGAACTCCTCCAGTGCCGAGCATGCCCAGAACATATGGGCATGGTTCGCTGGACTCCCCGAACACCTGACGCACCTGTCTTCGCCCCCAAAGAACCTACTCATCCTAGTCCCGTGCATATGGGCCCGGTGCAGCACCTTGAATTGGATGAGGCTAAGCCGCGCACATGAGGAGGAAGAGGTAACCCTCTCCAGGGCATCCGCCCATGTCCCATCCTCGATCTGCTCCCCCAGCTCCCCCTCCCACTTAGCCTTTAGCTCCTCTACTGACACCTCCTCCACCTCCTGCATTACCTTGTAGATATCAGATACCTTCCCATCCCCGACCCCCAAAAACACCCTGTCCCTCGCCCCCCTCGCGGGTAGCAAAGGGAATCCCTCCACCTGCCGCCTAGCAAACGCCTTTACCTGCAGGTACCTGAACATGTTCCCCGAGGGGAGCTCAAATTTCTCCTCCAACTCTCCCAGGCTCGCAAACCTCCCGTCAATGAACAGGTCCCTCAGCTTTCTGATGCCCGCTCTGTGCCACCCCAGGAACCCCCCATCAATGTTCCCCGGGACGAACTGATGGTTCCCCCTTAGCAGAGCCTCCATCGAGCCCCCCACTTCCCCCCCATGTCGCCTCCACTACCCCCAAATCTTGAGGGTAGCCGCCACCACCGGACTTGTGGTATACCTCGTAGGAGGGAGCGGCAACGGCGCCGTTACCAGGGCCCCCAGGCTTGTGCCTCCACAGGACGCCATCTCCAACCTTTTCCATGCTGCCCCCTCCCCCTCCATCACCCACTTGCGCGCCATCGACACCATTGCCGCCCAATAATACTCCGAGAGGTTGGGGAAAGCCAGCTCCCCACCATCTCTGCCCCGCTCCAAGAAGACCCTCTTCACCCTCGGGGTCCCATGCGCCCAAACAAAGTTCATGATGCTGCTAGTCCCTCCTAAAAAAGGCCCTAGGGATAAAGATGGGCAGGCACTGAAAAAGAACCTCGGGAGCACCGTAATTTTGACGGACTGCACTCTACCCGCCAGCGATAGCGGCAACATGTCCCACCTTTTAAATTCCTCCTCCATCTGCTCCACAAGCCTGGTAAAATTAAGCTTGTGGAGAGTCCCCCAACTGCTGGCCACCTGCACCCCCAGGTATCTAAAACTCTTCACTGCCCTCTTAAACGGAAGCCTACCAATTCCCTCCTCCTGATCACCCGGGTGCACTACAAATACCTCGCTCTTGCCCAGATTCAGCTTATAGCCCGAGAAGCCCCCAAACTCAGCCAACAGCTCCATCACCCCCGGCATTCCCCCCACTGGGTCCGCCACATACAGCAGCAGGTCGTCCGCATACAGCGATACCCGATGTTCCTCCCCACCCCGCACCAGACCCCTCCACCTCCCCGACTCCCTCAACGACATAGCCAGAGTTTCAATTGCCAGTGCAAAAAGCAAGGGGGACAGGGGGCACCCCTGCCTGGTCCCACGGTAGAGCCTGAAGTACTCTGACCTCCTTCTATTAGTAGCTACACTCGCCATCGGGGCCTCATAAAGCAACCTCACCCATTTGATGAACCCCTCCCCAAATCCAAACCTCTCCAGCACCTCCCGCAGGTACCCCCACTCAACTCTATCAAAGGCCTTCTCTGCATCTAGCGCCACCACTATCTCCGCCTCCCCCTCAACCGCCGGCATCATAATAACATTTAACAACCTCCGCACATTCGTGTTAAGCTGTCTTCCCTTGACAAATCCTGTTTGATCCTCATGTATCACCACTGGCACACAGTCCTCTATCCTGGTGGCCAGGATCTTCGCCAGCAACTTAGCATCCACATTGAGGAGCGAGATTGGCCTGTATGATCCACACTGCAGGGGGTCCTTATCCCGCTTCAGGATCAAAGAAATCAGCGCCCGTGACATCGTCGGGGGCAAAGCCCCCCCTCCCATGCCTCATTGAAGGCCCGCACCAACAGGGGGCCCACCAGGTCCGCATACTTTTTATAAAATTCCACTGGGAACCCATCCGGCCCCGGCGCCTTCCCTGACTGCATTTGACCAATTCCCCCCTCCAACTCAATCGGCGCCCCCAGCCCCTCCACCAGCTCCTCCTGCACCTTTGGGAAACGTAGCCTGTTCATAAAGCTATCCATCCCCCCCCACACACCCCACACACACCGGTGGCTCCAACCGGTACAGTTCCTCGTAAAAGTCCCTAAAGACCCCGTTCACCTCTGCCCCCTTCCGCACCACATTGCCACCCTTAACCATCACTCCACCAATTTCCCCATCCTGCTCGCCTTCTCCCCATACTCATAAACCGCGCCTTGCACCTTCCCCCACTGTGTCTCCGCCTTTCTGGTGGTCAGCAAGTCGAACTTGGCCTGCAAGCTATGCCGTTCCCCCACAATCCCTCCTCCGGGGCCTCCGCGTACCTCCTATCCACATGTAGGAGCTCCCCCACCAGTCTCTCCCTCTCCCTCCTCTCCCTCCTTTCCCTATGGGCCCCCTTTCCCTATGGGCCCGGCTGGAAATTAGCTCCCCCCGAATCACTGCCTTCAGAGCCTCCCAAACCGTCCCCAACCGGACTTCACCTGTATCATTGGCCTCGAGGTACCCCTCAATACTTACCCGGACCCTCCTACACACCTCATCAGCCAGCAACCCCACGTCCAGACGCCACAGCGGGCGCTGGACCCACACCTCCCCCATCTCCAGATCGACCCAGTGGTCTGAAATTGCTATGGCCGAATACTCGGCATCCTCCACCCTTGGGATCAATCCCCTGCTCAGAACGAAAAATCTATTCGGGAGTAAACCCTATGCACATGGGAAAAAAAGGAATACTCCCGCGCCCTCGGCCTCCCAAACCTCCAGGGATCCACCCCTCCCATCTGGTCCATAAACCCCCTCAGCACCTTGGCTGCCGCCGGCCTCCTACCCGTCCTTGAACTGGACCGGTCTAGTGGGGGATCCAGCACCGTGTTAAAGTCTCACCCCATGATCAGGCCCCCCCGCCTCCAGGTCCGGAATGCGGCCCAACATACGCCTCATAAAGGCAGCGTCATCCCAATTTGGGGCATACACGTTTACCAGCACCACATTCTCTCCCTGCAGCCTACCCTTCACCATAACAAACCTGCCCTCCTTGTCCGCCACCACCTCAGACGCCTCGAATGCCACCCTCTTCCCCACCAGAATCGCCACCCCCCGGTTCTTCGTATCTAATCCTGAATGGAAAACCTGCCTCACCCACCCCTTTCTCAGACGAACCTGGTCCGCCACCTTCAGGTGGGTCTCCTGGAGCATAGCCACGTCCGCCTTCAGCCCCTTCAAATGGGAAAATACCCTAGCCCGCTTAACCGGCCCATTCAGCCCCCTCACGTTCCAGGTGATCAGCCGCATCAGAGGGCACCCCGCCCCCCTCCCCCGCCGACTAGCCATAGCTCATCGACTGCTCGCCCCAGGCCAGCACACCCCGCCCGACCCGTTCCCCATGACGATAGCGCCTCTCCACTACCCCCCCCCCCCCGCCCACACCAGCCCCTTCCTGGCCATTCCAGCAGCAACCCGGTACCCCCCCCCCCCCCCCCCCCCCCCCCCCCCCCCCCCCCCAGGCTAGGACCCCTCCTAGCCATGACGCAACCTCTCCATGGTACTTCCGTGAGTCAGCTGACTTCTGCTGACCCCGGCAACTCCCGCCAAAACCCGACCCCTCCCGACATGGGGGTCATCCCCCCTCCTGCCACACCTCCTTGGCACCGCTCCAGCGTGGGAAAAAACCAGTAGAGGCCACGCCCCCACCGCCAGCTCCACCCCTCCTGCCCCGCAGTGCGGGAAACCAGAGGAAAGCCCACGCTTTCACACTGCCCCTCCCCACCCTTCTGACGCAGCTCCCAAATTCCAGCTCCACCCCATCCCCCAGCCCCATACAGAAAAAAAACAAACCCCCAACATCCCCCACATAACACAAAACCATACCCAACAGAACCACCCGGAAACAGAGCAAGAACCAGCATAGAAAAAACATATCAAAATTACAAAAACAGCAACAGCAAAAACAGCAACAACCGTAGTACACAAGACCCCGAAGCCCCCAAACCCTAGTTCGGGTCCAGCTTCTCCGCCTGCACAAAGGCCAACGCCTCCTCCGGGGACTCAAAGTAGTAATGCCGGTCCTTGTATGTTACCCACAGACGCTAAGGCAGCAACATTCCAAATTTAACCTGCTTGTTATGCAGCACCGCCTGCGTCCGGTTAAACCCGGCCCGCCGCTTAGCCACCTCCGCACTCCAGTCCTGGTAGATTCGCACTGCCGAGTTCTCCCACTTGCTGCTCCTCTCCTCCTGTGCCCAGCGCAGCACACACTCCCGGTCACTGAACCGATGGAACCGCACCAGCACCGCCCGCGGGGGTTCATTTACCTTGGGCCTCCTGGCAAGCACTCTGTGGGCTCCCTCAAGCTCCAGGGGCAGATGGAAGGACCCCGCCCCCACCAACAAATTCAGCATCGTGGCCACATAGGACGGTAGATCCGACCCCTCCAGCCCCTCCGCAAGGCCCAGGATCCTCAAATTCTTCCGCCTCGTGCGAAAGTCCAGCTCCTCCAAGCGGTCTTGCCACTTTTTGTGGAGTGCCTCGTGCATCTCCACCTTCCCCACGAGGACCACGGCCTCCTCCTCCCGATCAGCGGCCTGCTGCTGCAACTCTTGAAAGGCTGCCCCCTGGGCTGTCTGGGTCTCAAGCAGCCTGCTGGTAGTCGCCTTCAGGGAGTCCAGCAACTCAGCCTTCAGCTCCGCAAAACAGCGCAGAAGAGCAGCTTGCTGCTCCTGCGCCCACTGCCACCAATTCTCGGGTGCTCCGCCGGCTGCCATTTTGTCCTCCTTCCCCTGTTTTTTCTGGGGAGCTGCTGCAGCCTTTTTCTTTGCCCCACTCCGGATGCGCACCATAAAGTCCGGGGAATGTTCCTCCAAGCACCTTCCCCCACCGGGAATCGTTGAAACAGCGCCGTTTGGGGCCCTAAAACAGGCCTGAAAGTCCTTTGATAGCAGGAGCTGCCGAACGTGCGGCTTAGCTCCGCATCACCGCAACCGGAAGTTCATGACTGAGCAACTTGTATTTTTATCACACCTTTAGTGGAATAAAATATTCCAAAGGAATAAAAATCGATGCTCATCAGGTCCAGTTTTCAGATAGAAATTGAAACTGACTATTGGCTAGTGTAGGGCATTGTACAGGGCATTGGTGAGGCCCTACCTGGAGTATTGTGTACAGTTTTAGTGACCTCATCTGAGGGAATGCAGCAAAGGTTTACCAGGCTGATTCCTGGGATGGCGGGACTGTCTTATGAGGAGAGACTGAATCGGCTAGGATTCTATTTGTTGGAATATAGAAGAATGAGAGTGGATCTCATAGAAAATTACAAAATTCAAATAGGATCAGACAGGGTAAATTCAGAAAGAGCTGGTTGGTGGGACAGTCCAGGACCAGGGGTCATAGTTTGAAGATAAGGAATAAATCGTTTAGGACTGAGGTGAGGAGAAATTTCTTCACCCAGAGAGTGGTGAATCTGGAATTCGCTACCACAGAAAGAAGTTGAGGCCACAATTTTGTTAAATTTCAAGTAGGAATTAGATATCGCTCTTGGGGCTAAAGGGATCAAGGGATCACTGATGAGCTCAACGCATTCTATGCCCGCTTGGAGTAAGAGGTCAGCGAGAGCGCGCCCTCCACACTGGAAGCCTCGGATGAACGTGTCTCTGAGGTCACCATTGGAGATGTCAGATCTGCCTTCTCAAAGGTCAACCCACGGAAAGTCACTGGCCTGGATGGGGTACCCGGAGGTGCAGTCAGGACTTGCATGGATCAGTTGGCGGGGGGTATTCGCAGACATCTTCAACTTCAATTGACAACAATCTGCTTCAAGAAGACGACCATCAATCCTGTACCAAAGAAAAGCCAAACAGCATGCCTTCATGACTATCATCCAGTGGCTCAGACATCCATCATTATGAAGTGCTTCGAAAGGTTAGTTATGGCACAAATCAACTCCAGCCTCCCAGATTGCCTTGATCCACGACAGTTCGTCTACCGCTGCAACAGATCCACAGCAGACACCATCTCCCTGGCCCTGCACTCAACACTGGAACACCTAGATAACAAAGACACTAATGTCAGACTCTTATTTATCGACTACAGCTCAGCCTTCAACACCATTATTCCTACGAATCTCATCTCCAAACTCCGTGGCCTAGGCTTCGGCTCCTCCCTCTGTGACTGGATCCTGACCTTCCTAACCCACAGACCATAATCAGTAAGGATAGGCAACAAAACGTCCTCCACGATTATCCTCAACACCGGTGTCCTACAAGGCTGTGTCCTCAACCCCCTACTATACTCCTTATACACCTACGAGTCCCCTCCAACTCAATTTTCAAATTTGCTGATGACACCACCGTAGTGGGTCGGATTTCAAACAATGACGAGACAGAGTAGAGGAATGAGATAGAGAATCTGGTGAACTGGTGCGACGACAATAATCTCTCCCTCAATGTCAACAAAATGAAGGAGATTGTCATCAACTTCAGGAATTGTGGCGAGAATGTGCCCCTGTCTACATCAATGGGAACGATCTAGAAAGGGCCGAGCGCTTCACGTTTTTAGGTGTACAGATTAGCAACAACCTGTCCTGGTTCCTCCCATGCCGACACTATAGTTAAGAAAGCCTACCAACAGCTCTATTTTCCCAGAAGACTAAGGAAATTTGGCATGTCAGCTACGACTCTCACCAACTTTAACAGATGCACCATAGAAAGCATTCTTTCTGGTTGTGTCACAGCTTGGTATGGAGCCTGCTCTGTCAAAGACCGCAGGAAATTACAAAAGGTCGTGAATGTAGCCCAGTCCATCACGCAAACCAGCCTCCCATCCACTGACTCTGTCTACAATTCCCGCTGCCTCGGAAAGGCAACCAGCATAATGAAGGACCCCATGCACTCCGGACATACTCTCTTCCATCTTCTTCCGTCAGGAAAAAGGTACAAACGTCTGAGGTCATGTACCAACCGACTCGAGATCAGCTTCTTCCATACTACCATCAGACTTTTGAATGGACCTACCTGGTATTAAGTTGATCTTTTCTCTACACCCTAGTTATGACTGTGACATTACATTCTGTAGTCTCTCCTTCCTTCCCTATATACGGTATGTGTTGTCTGCATAGCATGCAAGAAACAATACTTTTCATTGTATACTAATACATGTGACAATAATAAATCAAATTTTAAAAAAGGGAGGTGGGATTAGGATTTTGAACTTGCTGATCAGCCTTGATCATCAACAATGGTGGAGCAACTTGAAGATTCGAATGGCCTACTCCTGACGGGCTGTGGGCAGAAGCCCTGAGTAGGGTAAATTCGACCGCAACATGTGCCAGGCTCGGCCTGATTCAATTTAAGGTCGTTCACCGGGCCCACATGACGGTGGCTCGGATGAGCAAATTCTTTGGGGTAAAGGACAAATGCGCTAGGTGCGCAGCATGACCAGCGAACCACGTTCACATGTTTTGGACATGTCCGATGCCTAGGGGTACTGGGAGGGATTTGCGGGGATCATGTCCCGGGTGCTAAAAACAAGTGTGGCGATGGGTCCAGGGGTGACAATTTTTGGGGTTTCGGAGGACCCGGGAGTCCAGGGTGAGAAAGAGGCCGATGTTCTGGCCTTTGCTTCCCTGATAGCCCGGCGACGAATATTATTGACATGGAGGGACTCAAAGCCCCCGAAGACTGAGTTGTGGCTTTCGGACATGTCGAGTTTTCTGGGTATGGAAAACATTAAGTTCGCCTTGAGGGGATCTGTACAGGGGTTCGCCCGAAGGTGGCAAACATTCATTGACTTCTTTGGGGGAGAGTGAGCGTCAGCAGGGTGGGGGGGGGAGGTTAGAGTAGAGTAGAGTAGGAGGGATAAATTGGCGGGTAGTGCCAATGGGAGAGGAGCGGGCTTGTGCAGTATGGTACGAATGAAGTATTGAATGTCCGTGGATGTTTGCACATTTTTGCCTTTTTTGCTTTCTTTTTGTTGATGTCTGTAACTGTTTACAATGCCGAAAACCTACCTCAATAAAATTGTTGTTAAAAAAATAAAAATAAATTCCCAAACAACATCCAGAAGAAAAAATACCCTTTTAACAGAGATCAGGGGCGGAATTCTCCAACCCACCGCAGGGTCGGGGAATCGCCCGGGGCCGAAGTAAATCCTGCCCCTGCCGTTGCCGGAATTCCCCGCCACCCGGAATCGGCGGGGGCGGGAATCGCGCCCCGCCGATCGGCGTGCCCCCCGCGCCGACTCTCCGGCCCGCGATGGGCCAAAGTCACGCTGCTGTCAGGCCTCTCCCGCCGACGTGGTTTAAACCACTTCTGTGCCGGCGGGAGCAGGTGGCGCGAGCGGGCCCCGGGGTCCTGGGGGGGGACGCGGGCCGATCGGACCCCGGGGGGTGCCCCCACGGTGGCCTGGCCCACGATCGGGGTCCACCGATCCGCGGGAGGGCCTGTGCCGTGTGGGCACAATTTTTCTTCCGCCGCCGCCACGGCCTTCACCATGGCGGAAGAGACCCCTCCAACGCGCATGCGCCGGTGGTGACGCCTGCGGACGCTCCGGCGCATGCGCGGACTCACGCCGACCAGCGAAGGCCTTTCGGCCAGCCCCGATGCCGATCGGCGTGGCGCCAAAGGCCGTTCGCGCCGGCCGGCGGAGCGGGAGCCACTCCGGCGCAGCCTAGCCCCTAAAGGTGCGGAGAATTCCAGGTTTAAATTCTCTAATAAGAGCAGTTATCCCTTTGAAATCACCCAATCACTCTTTAGCTTGTAAGGAGATCCATGGACTTTCACTGCAGCTCTTCTCTCAGAAAACAAAACTAAAAACTCACTCCGTAGCAGCCTGCTCAAAAACGAAAGTAAAGCAGACAGCCCAGCTCCACCCACTCTCTGACATCACTGCAGCTCTCTAATACACACCCCTTTCTTAAAGGTATATCCAGTACAGCTATTTTATAAACCCCCATTTCTTAAACACCTATTTCTTAAAGGTACTCTCACATGACAAAACAAAAAGGACAGAATTCTCCCGTGACCCTGCCAGTGGGTTCAGTGGCAGGCGGAGGGAGTAGAATTGAGCTGGTGTCCATAATTCAGATTTACACCAGCGAGAAGTTCCCATGGTATCTCCTGCTGGTGCCTGCCATGGTGGATCGGGAAACCTGCTGGAGGCTGGTGTGGCAATGGGATGCAGATGAAGGCCATACGGAATCTTCCACCGACACCTGGGGATGCATTGGCGCATTGGGTATTGTTACTGGACTAGTAATCCAGAGATCGAGGATAATGCTTTGGGGTCTTGAGTTCGAATCCCACTACGGCAGATGATGATATTTGAATTCAATAGGAATCTGGAATTAAAAGTCAAATGATGACCACAAAACCATTGCTGATTGCCCTTTAAAAACCCGTCTGGTTCACTAATGTCCTTCAGGGAAGGAAATCTGCCCTCCTCACCCGGTCTGGCCTATTTGTGACTCCAGACCCACACAGCAATGTGGTTGGCTCTTAACTGCCCCTCACTAAAATGGCCTAGCAAGCCACTCAATTCAAGGGCAATTAGGGATGGGCTACCAAATGCTGGCCCAGTCAGAGAAGCCTGCATCCCGTTTAAAAAGTCCCAAATGAAAGAATTCTGCCCAATGTATCTGTGTGTGCTGTGGGCCAATGAAATGCAACTTGACTGGACTGCAGTGTAAGTTTCAGATTTCATTGTGATGCATAAAACACAACTCATGAAGCAAAACCAAATAAACAGCGGAGAAACACAGCGGAGTGCTGAAATGTTGAATTGCAGCAGTTAATCAAAATACTGTGCTATTTACGTTTACACATTGAATGGTTCACCAGAACTTTTAGAGATCCTGAATCTTCTTGGATATTGTTAAATTCCCCTGAGTCTGGAGGACACGGGTGAAACATGCTGTAAAGTAAGGGAGTTCTAAAACAAGGTGACTTCCTGCTGCGAGGAATTGTACCCTCTATGCTGCTTACAATAAAACAGCTTGCCCTTCAGTTTAGAGGACCCACAGATGCCAACAGCCAAATATTTACCAGATAGTGAATTGTTGCGGGTATGAGGTCCCCATAAATCCGCCAGAGACTGCTTGAGAAAGGAAGCTGTGGGGGATACACGGGCTCTTATACCCCGCCTTATTGGGCGGAGCTACCTTACAATTCTAACCAATGGGTGACTAGTGTTACACACCATTGGGCCAATGAGCAGCGAGCCTTCTCCACAAATGGTGTCTCGGCATTGCTAGGTACCGTAGTACCTCTAGTCATACTATCATAAACAGTTACATTGGCCTCTTTGTGCTCCATATATGATGCTGCCTGGTGGTTCTGGGGGGAAAACCATGTCGAACACACTTCGCTTGTGCGGTAGTATATTTCCATGCCTAGCAACAAAGAACAATACAGCACAGGAACAGGCCCTTCCACCCTCCAAGCCTGCACCGACAATGGTACCTGCCTAAACTAAAACCAGTTGCACTTACGGAGTCCGTATCCTTCCATTCCCACCCTATTCATATGTTTGGCTAAATGTCTCTTTAATGCCGCTATCGTACCTGCTCCCACCACCTCTCCAGGCATCACGTTCCATATATTTACCACCCTCTGTGTAAAAAACATTTTAAAAAAAAATTTTTTTTTTATTTAGTGTACCCAATTAATTTGTTTCCAATAAGTGGCAATTTAGCATGCTCAATCCACCTACCGTGCACATTTTGGGTTGTGGGGTGAAACCCACGCAAACACAGGGAGAATGTGCAAACTCCACACGGACAGTGACCCAGAGCTGGGATCGAACCTGGGACCTCGGCGCCGTGAGGTAACAGGGCTAACCCATTGCGCCACCTTTCTGCCCCCTGTGTAAAAAACATGCCTCGCACATCTGTTCTAAACTTTTCCCCAATGTTCCCCACGCACTTTAAACCTATGTCCCCTGGTACCTGACTCTCCTACCCTAGGAAAGAGCATCTGACTATCCACTCTGTCCATGCCACTCATTATCTTGTAGACCTCTATCAGGTCAACTCTCAACCTCTGTCATTCCAATGAGAACAGACCGAGTTTATATAACCTCTCCTCATAGCTAATGCCCTCCATTATCAGACAACGTCCCAGTAAACCGTTTCTGTACCCTCTCCAAAGCATCCACATTCTTCTAGTAGAGTGCTGACCAGAATTGTACACAATATTCCAAATGAGGCCTAACTAAGGTCCTGCACAGCTGCAACATGACTTGCCAATTTTATATTCAATGCCCTGACTGATGAAGGCCAGCATGCTGTATGCCTTCTTGACCACCTTATCCATGTGGGTTGCCACTTTCAGTAATCGGTGGGCATGCACGCCCAGATCTCTCTGCCTATCAATACTCACAAGAGTTCGACCATTTATTGTGTAATTCCTACATGCATTGGACCTTCCAAAGTTCATTACCTCACACTTGTCCGGATTAAACTCCATCTGCCATTACTCCTCCCAAGACTCCAATCAGTTTATATCCTACTGTATCCTCTGACAATCCTTTTCACTATCTGCAACTCCATCAATTTTTGTGCCGTTTGCGAACTTACTAATCAGACTAGCTACATTTTCTTCCAAATCATTTATATACACTACGAAAGTCCCAGAACTGATCCCTGTGGAACGCCACTAGTCACAGCCCTCCATTCAGAAAAGCAGTCTTCTACTGCTACCCTCTGTCTTCTGTGCCTAAGTCAGTTCTGTATCCAACTTGCCAGCTCTCCTCTGATCCCATGTGAATTCATCTTTTGTACCAGTCTACCATGAGGTACGTTGTCAAAGGCTTTACTGAAGTCCATGTATACAACATCTACTGCCTTTCCCTCATCTATCATCTTTGTCACTCCCTCGAAAAATTGATGAAATTAGCGAGGCACAACCTCCTCTTCACAAAACCATGCTGTCCATCACTAATAAGTCCATTTGTTTACAAATGTGAGTAAATCCTGTCGCTAAGATTTTTTTCCAGTAATTCCCTATCACTGACATAAGGCTAAACGGCCTATAATTTCCTGGATTATCCCTGTTTATCCCTTCTTAAACAATGGAACAACATTGGCTACTCTCCAGGCCTCTGGAACTTCTTCTGTAGCTTCTTCTGTAAATGAGGATACAAAAATTACTGTCAAGGCACCAGCAATTTCCTCCCTTGCCTCCCTCAGTATTCTGGGGTAGATCCCATCAGGCCCTGGGGACTTATCTACTTTAATGCTTCATGCACATAACAATTGGAAAACCTTTGCACAATTCAATTAACTTTATTATTTGTTTCCGGTTAGACTGACTGGCATCAGTCACAGAAAGAGGTGGACTGTCTAACATTCATCAACAGTTATATCTCACCTATTACTACAGCAATTTCCTGCTGTAGCTCATGGTTCATTGCCTCCAGCTGCTTCTTCATGGACTGGGAGACTGTATTGTATCAATTCTTCTGTTTGCCATTGTTACTCTCAGGCCTTTGTTCAGGTAGACTTCTTAATTCTCCCATCGGGAAGATACTTTTGAAATCATCCAGCTTTGAATTGAAAACTCATAAGGAATCTACAACAGAAATCAATGAGAATATATTTACCCAAGCTATGTTTGCATCTTCAAGTGCTCTTTCATCCTTGCCAGTGCAGGGAGCATTGTCATCACTGTCCTTGACAATGAAGTGGAGATGCCGGCATTGGACTGGGGTGAGCACAGTAAGAGGTCTTACAACACTAGGTTAAAGTTCAACAGGTTTGTTTCAAACACTAGCTTTCGGAGCACTGCTCCTTCAAACCTGTTGGACTTTAACCTGGTGTTGTAAGACTTTTTACTTGACAATGAAGTCCACAATCTCGGCATCTTGAACTTTGAGCTGCTCTGTACCCTTCGTCTGATCTCTTCACGGCTGTCTATGGATGAAGAACAACGTAACAGCGTTACCTGACATATTTTAGATTTACCTGTTGAGACATAGAATTTACAGTGCAGAAGGAGGCCATTCTGCACAGGCCCTTGGAAAGAGTACCCCACTCAAGCACACACCACCTCCGTCCCATCCCCTTAACCCAGTAACCCCAGTTAACCTTTCTGGACACTAACGACAATTTAGCATGGCCAATCCACCTAAGCTGCACATCTTTGGACTTTGGACATTTGGGGCATTTTATCAGGCAAATGATTTCAAGTCAAAGTGCTGTAAGCTTCACAAATTTCCTTGCTCCTTTGGATGACAGAAATTTTCCTCATATCTTTGGAATCAACCTGTGAGCATCGGATCAGCTGAGAACTTGAAATCCATTTTCTACTCTCCCTCATGTAATTCACCGCAATTTTGTGGGATCTATTGTGTCATGCAGGAACTTATGGGCCGGGATTCTCTGATGTCGCGCCGGGTCGGAGAATAGCCGGCGAGGGGGGGGGGGGGGGCGCACGCAAATCCCTCCAAGGGGGGAGTGCCGGAGAGGGGGTTTGGGGAAGGAATTTGCGGGCCGGTGTCTGGGGGGGGGGGGGGGGGGGGGGGGGTGGAGAGCGCTAGGGAGGGGGTCTGGGGAGGGGGTGTGCGGTCCCGTGTCGGGGTGTCGGAGAGGGGGCCGGTGTGGGGGGGGGGGGGGAGTGCGGGCCGGTGGCGGGGGGGGGGGGGGGGGGGGGGAGGGGGTTGGGGTGGGGTGAAGAGCGCCGGGGAGGGGGTCTGGGGGGGGGGGGGGGTTTGCATGGCTGGGTGCCAGCTGGCAACAGTGGGGACCATATAGCCCATGGCACCTGGTTGCAGGGGAGGTAATGTGCAATGATGATATGTCGTCTACCCCATCCCCTGCAGACCGTTATGTTTGGCCATCACCCAGCTGTTGGCTGCCGTAGCAGGGGTCACTGCCCTACAGGTTGCCCTATGGGAGCTGGAGCAGGGGTGTGCCAGGGAGGCAGCGGCAGAGGAGCGTGCCGCAGAGGGGCAGGTGGCAGCCGACCAGGCTGGAGGTCCGCCCGCCCGACAGGACGAGGAAGAGGAGGAGGAGGAGGCGGTGCCACGGCGACAGAGGCATTCGATGAGGCCGCGTGTGTACCAGTGCCGCATGTCCTACCAGGACCTCACGGACAGGGCATGCAGGAGGAGAATCCGGATGAGCTGGGAAACCGTTGCCCATATCTGTCACCTGATGGCACACCTGGCATCACATGGGACTGGGGGAGGATCCCCTCTCATGGTGGCCGTCAAGGTGACTCAGGTGCTCAGGTGCATCCGTGCAGTGACAGACGCCCTCTATGACATCGCAGAGCACTACATTCAGTTCCCTGTGGACCGTGCCCACAAGGATGCCTGGGCACCGGGCTTTGCTGCTGTGGTCAGGATACCCATGGTCCAGAGGGCGATCAATGGGGTGCACGTCGCCATGCGGCCATCAGCGGATAACAGGGCCATGTTTATGAACAGGAAGGGGACTGACTCCATGAATATTCAGGTGGTCTGTGACCACCGGATGAAGATCCTACACATCTGCGCCCGGTACCCGGTCAGCGTGCATGACATGTTTATATTGCACAATCGTTCATCCCCGGCATAGAATCATAGAATTTACAGTGCAGAAGGAGGCCATTCAGCCCGCCGAGTCTGCACCGGCTCTTGGAAAGAGCATCCTACCCAAGGTCAACAACTCCACCCTATCCCCATAACCCAGTAACCCCACCCAAGGGCAATTTTGGACACTAAGGGCAATTTATCATGGCCAATCCACCTAACCTGCACATCTTTGGACTGTGGGAGGAAACCGGAGCACCCGGAGGAAACCCACGCACACACGGGGAGGATGTGCAGACTCCGCACAGACAGTGACCCAAGCCGGAATCGAACCTGGGACCCTGGAGCTGTGAAGCGATTGTGCTATCCACAATGCTACCGTGCTGCATCTTCGAGGGACGCCACCCTCGGCTGAGGGGGTGGTCTGCTGCATCCTGCACAACATGGCCTGCTGAGACTGGGTCATGGCCTGCTGAGACTGGGTCATGGCCTGCTGAGACGGGGAATGGCCTGCTGAGACTGGGCCATGGCCTGCTGAGACTGGGCCATGGCCTGCTGAGACTGGGCCATGGCCTGCTGAGACTGGGCCATGGCCTGCTGAGACTGGGTCATGGCCTGCTGAGACTGGGCCATGGCCTGCTGAGACTGGGCCATGGCCTGCTGAGACTGGGCCATGGCCTGCTGAGACTGGGTCATGGCCTGCTGAGACTGGGTCATGGCCTGCTGAGACGGGGAATGGCCTGCTGAGACTGGGCCATGGCCTGCTGAGACTGGGCCACAGCGTTGAGCGCCTCTGCGATCTGCAGCTGGCTCTGGCTCATGGCTGCCTGTGAGAGGGCAGCCATGTCGTAGGCCACGGATGCCGCCTGCACAGAAAGCCCCAGGCCTTGCATACTGCTACCCATGTCCAACACCGTCGCACCCATTGCCTCCACCGCGGACGCCTCTCGTGTGGTTTCGGCCTGGGTGGCACGCATGACTGGCACCACTCCCTTCTCCTGCATACGGGTGGACTCCTCCACCTGCGTCTGCAGCTGCCGCAAGCCGGCTGTCACCCCCTTCGATCATCCCTGGGTTTGTGACTGCATCGGGTCTATGGGTGGATTTCGCTACTCCAGGAGCCTGGGACTCATCTGGGCGGCAGCTGGTTACTGGGGCCGTTCTGCGCGCTTCTCCTGGGGGGGGGGGGGGGGGGGGGGTGCCACATGTCGGGGGGGGGGTCGGGGGGATTGGTGCCATGGGCACAGTGTGGGGTACTCACCCTGGCTTGGTCACTGACCTTCTTGTGGCACTGGCTGCCTGTCCTGGGGGTTACCCCGGTTCGCTGACAGCTCCCACCTCCCCCCATCGGCGCCGGCTGGTGTTGGCTGTGACCCTAGTGCCGTGTCCGGGGTACAGGGCCTCCTCCCTCTGCACCACTGCGTCCAGGCTGGAGTCCACTGCACTTCCCGTGATGCCGTGCTGGCCCCTTCCATGGCGCATAATTTGCGCACTTTTGCTCGCCGCGACGCCGGAGTAGTTTGCGCTGCTTTTAGCGCCGGCATCGGAACTTGGCCACAGGATCGGAGAATCCCGGCCATGATCAGTCGCTGAGGTGATGGAAAATTTGGCGGACATATTGTTGATCGAAGAATTTGGGCAAATTCAGATAAGCATTGACGAATTAACTGAAAAAGGGGGTCTCGGTGTGAAAAAAGAGCAATGATGTAGGCCTGGATTTTTACTGAGACTACTTGACTTGGGAACCCTTTAAAAATGGCAGGGGGTCCTGATTTCAGGGTTCTGGCCGCATTTCCAGGCTGTGCAAATTTTGAGAGTGAGTTTAAAGGTGCAACTGCTTTATGTCAGAAGCGTGCATCTGGTCGTCCCAACCTGCCTGTCTCCATTACGGATATAGGCCTGTCCTACACTTCTGCAATTTTCACTGAGTTGGGCCAGGTTTTTTAAGGAGTAATTTTTCAAAGCCCTTTAGAGACAATGTAAACCCCAGTGTGAATGAGGGTAACTGTTAAACGATAAGTTCAAATGGACCCCCTCATGCCCCATATGTACCCCCATGTTCACAATGCCAGGCTCTGCCCTGCCACACACCCTTTCAGGCCCCTGAGACTATAGAAACATCTATTGTAATAAAGAGAACACTTTCTCCCCAGAGGAAACATTGTTTAATAAACATCTCAGGGTCCCTGACCTCTGCAGTCAATTTCACAATGTTTATTTATGTAATGCAAGTGCTTTCAAATGTTTGTAATTTGTGGTTTTTGAAACTGGAGCATTGATACTTCAATTAGCTTTCCCAAAATGTTTTCCTCTTTATCCCAGCTCCACTTTCTCACTCTTTATTCCAACTCCACTCTCCCCTCTTTATCCCAACTCCACTCTCTCCTCTTTATCCCAGCTCCACTCTGTCCTCTTTATTCCAGCTCCAGTCTCTCTTTATCCCAACTCCACTCTCTCCTCTTTATCCCAACTCCACTCTCTAATCTTTATCCCAGCTCCACTCTCCCCTCTTTATCCCAACTCCACTCTCTCCTCTTTATCCCAGCTCCACTCGCTAATCTTTATCCCAGCTCCACTCTCCCCTCTTATCCCAACTCCACTCTCTCCTCTTTATCCCAGCTCCAGTCTCTCTTTATCCCAACTCCACTCTCTCCTCTTTATCCCAGCTCCACTCTCCCCACTTTATCCCAGCTCCACTCTCTAGTCTTTATCCCAACTCCACTCTCTCCTCTTTATCCCAACTCCACTCTCTCCTCTTTATCCCAGCTCCACTCTCTCCTCTTATCCCAGCTCCACTCTCTCTTTATCCCAACTCCACTCTCTCCTCTTTATCCCAGCTCCACTCTCTCCTCTTTATCCCAGCTCCACTCTCTAATCTTTATCCCAGCTCCACTCTCTCCTCTTTATCCGAACTCCACTCTCCTCTTTATCCCAGCTCCACTCTCCCCTCTTTATCCCAACACCACTCTCTCCTCTTTATCCCAGCTCCATTCTCTCTTTATCCCAACTCCACTCTCTCCTCTTTATCCCAGCTCCACTCTCCCCTCTTTATCCCAGCTCCACTCTGTCCTCCTTATCCCAACTCCACTCTCCCCTCTTTATTCCAGCTCCACTCTCTCCTCTTTATCCCAGCTCCACTCTCTCCTCTTTATCCCACTCCACTCTCCCCTCTTCATCCCACTCTCCCCTCTTCATCCCAGCTCCATTCTCTCTTATCCCAACTCCACTCTCTCCTCTTTATCCCAGCTCCACTCTCCCCTCTTATCCCAACTCCACTCTCTCCTCTTTATCCCAGCTCCACTCTGTCCTCCTTATCCCAACTCCACTCTCCCCTCTTTATCCCAGCTCCATTCTCTCCTCTTTATCCCAGCTCCACTCTCTCCTCTTTATCCCAACTCCACTCTCCCCTCTTTATCCCAACTCCACTCTCTCCTCTATCCCAGCTCCATTCTCTCTTTATCCCAACTCCACGCTCTACTCTTTATCCCAACTCTACTCTCTCCTCTTTATCCCAGCTCCATTCTCTCTTTATCCCAACTCCACTCTCTCCTCTTTATCCCAGCTCCACTCTCTAATCTTTATCCCAACTCCACTCTCTCCTCTTTATCCCAACTCCACTCTCCCCTCTTTATCCAACTCCACTCTCTCCTCTATCCCAGCTCCATTCTCTCTTTATCCCAACTCCACGCTCTACTCTTTATCCCAACT
>NC_052151.1:36105773-36163273 GCF_902713615.1 Scyliorhinus canicula | reverse complement strand
ACCGTACAGAGAGATGCCGGGGCAGGGCTGTCTAACCGTACAGAGAGATGCCGGGGCAGGGCTGTCTCTCCGTACAGAGAGATGCCGGGGCAGGGCTGTCTAACCGTACAGAGAGATGCCGGGGCTGGGCTGTCTAACCGTACAGAGAGATGCCGGGGCTGGGCTGTCTAACCGTACAGAGAGATGCCGGGGCAGGGCTGTCTAACCGTACAGAGAGATGCCGGGGCAGGGCTGTCTAACCGTACAGAGAGATGCCGGGGCAGGGCTGTCTAACCGTACAGAGAGATGCCGGGGCAGGGCTGTCTAACCGTACAGAGAGATGCCGGGGCAGGGCTGTCTAACCGTACAGAGAGATGCCGGGGCAGGGCTGTCTATCCGTACAGAGAGATGCCGGGGCAGGGCTGTCTAACCGTACAGAGAGATGCCGCGGCAGGGCTGTCTAACCGTACAGAGAGATGCCGGGGCTGGGCTGTCTAACCGTACAGAGAGATGCCGGGGCAGGGCTGTCTAACCGTACAGAGAGATGCCGGGGCAGGGCTGTCTAACCGTACAGAGAGATGCCGCGGCAGGGCTGTCTAAGTTGGTCATCACCAATCAGTACGGCTCCTGAGTGGGGGTGCACTGCTGCAAAGATAGGTTTTGTTTTTGTTTCCAGGACTAATAACTTGTATAGCTAAAGGATTAAAAATATCTACACTTAGTTCAATTTTTAATAAATAAGGTAGATTCATCCAAAATAAGAGAAACTGTGAGAGCTCTCTCCTGGATGCAATCGATGTGGAATGATTGTACAGGAAGGTGAATACTGGGAAACAGTCATCTCTGGTGGACCAAAACTGGCATTGACTGAATTCCAGGTTCTGATTATCTGTTCCTCTTTGACTCCGGTAGGGTGGGAAATCGAAAATGAGGCAAAGGTAATCAGTGGTTTGGTCCTTGATCCTTTTCAGGTGGCTATTGTGTATATACTTCCTTGCCAGAGTGACAGATGACATTACCAGGGCATGAGTTTGCCTTGGATTATCGTATAAGCACTCAATGGTTAACTGATCAGTGAGAATCAGTGGTCATGTGTCATTTGGTTAAGAGCGATGCATTCAGTGAAGATCAATAATGATTACTTATGCACATCTCAATGAAGTGAGCTGAGGCTGCCTTCAGATGTGCTGTGTAATCTGTTCGATGTTTACATATTTTTTTTATAAATTTAGAGTACCCAATTATTTTTTTCCAATGAAGGGGCAATTTAGCGTGGCCAATCCACCTACCTGGCACATCTTTGGGCTGTGGGGGTGAGTCCCACGCAGACACAGGGAGAATGTGCAAACTCCACGCAGACTGTGACCCGGGGCTAGGATCGAACCCGGGTCCTCGGCGCCATCGTGCCTCCCCAAGTTTTACATCCATGACCAATTTTTTGGAATTTCATCTTCGGAAGTTCCCTACTTTGAAAAATGCAAATTGTTCGGGCCTAGTCTGGTCATCCTTCAATTTTTTTCAGTTTACAGTCCATCGGAAACCTGAGGTTTATCGTCTGCTGCGAGCAGCAGTTGTGTTTTACAAATGAAAACCTTTTTGTTTATTTAGATTATGATTTACTGAACTTCAAAGTAAATGAGCATTAACACCTTGGGCGAAATTCTCCCAAAGGGAGACAAAGTGCCGACGCCGGAGTGAAACCCGGTGTGTTTCACTCTGGCGTCAGAGGCCGCTCCTCGCCCCCTATTCTCCTCGGGTGTGGGGGGGGGGGGGGGGGGGGGGGGCTAGGAGCGGCGGCGCGTCAATCTCGCGCACGGGCCTTGACGCTTGCGTCAAAGCGACGCGGCCGGCGATGACTAAATGACGTCACCCGGGCATGCGCGGTTGCCGTCTCCCCCTCCGCTGCCCCACAAGACATGGCGGATTGATCTTGTGGGGCGGCGGAGGGAAAAGAGTGCGTCTTGCAGAGACGCCGGCCCGACGATCGGTGGGCACCGATCGCGGGCCAGACCCCTCCTGAGCACACCCCTGGTGCTCGATCCTCCCTCCGCCCCCCACAGGCCCCACACGCAGCGGTCGCGCGATGTGCACGCCGGCAGCGACCAGGTGTGGTTGGCGCCGGCGTGAACCGGTCGGATTCGGCAGGCCGCTCTGCCCATCCGGGCAGGAGAATCGCCGCTGGACCGGAGCAACGATTCTCCAAGCGGCCTGTCGCAAAACGTGACACGCCATTTTGGGGGGGGGTGGGAGAATCGCGTGGGGGTGCCAGGGTGGCGTGGCGTGGTTCGCCCGCCACTCCCGCGATTCTCCCACCCGGCGTGGGGGTCGGAGAATCGCGCCCCTTATGTTTCCTGATCTTGTGGATGGTATAGCTACAAAATGGCCTGCTCAATCACAAGATGTGCCTTGCCCGAATGCAAAAATCCTACTTGGCTGCAGTGTACAGTGATCTGACTTTGTCTATCCTACCAGAATTTACTTTATTTTCCTAGATTGGAAGGATCTTTCTCTTTGAAGCTTTAAATAGATTTACCTCTAGGATCTCCTGGGTTTACCCAAGTCTGCTAACACCCCTTTTAATCTAAATAATAGCTCCTGATTCCTTCACTCTTCACCCTCCCCCAATCAGGAAGAGCTTGGCCACCTATGCTGAAAGCTGGTTTGAGTTCCACTGCATAGACACTTCTTTAATGTTTCTGTTTTTAAGGTCCTAGCTGGTTATCAGGTGTGTATAAATGGAATGTTTTTATTATTTCCCACATGAAGATTTGGAGATCTCTAATTTCTGAAAGAAAAACAGGAATATTCAGTTTGGGATCTGGTCGAAATATTGAAATGTGTTGCAATCTGTTTTCCCTGCCCCCTCCCTATGCCCTTCCCGAGCAGGTTTTAAATTTCACTCGGCTGGTCGTGTTTTAGTACCACTGATCGAAGCATGGCATAATGATGTATTGATAATGGAGAAACATTTAGCTTTGGCTTTGCAATCTCTGCTGTGGAACCACCAAAGGCAGCAGGTGACTAACTGAAACAAGTCATTAAATGCTGTAATTTTGCATTATCTTTTTAGGGGACTTACTGGACAATTCACATCACCCCAGAACCAGACTTCTCCTATGTTAGTTTTGAGACTAACTTGGCCCAGACTTCCTACGACGATCTAATCAAAAAAGTTGTAGATGTCTTCAAGCCAGGGAAATTTGTCACAACCCTTTTTGTTAACCAGGTGAGATTCTAGGTCTTGCTGTAAAACTAAGTTGGTATAACATCAAGCTGCTGCATGCTAGGAATCTGCAATAATATCGAAAAATGCAGGAAGTGCTCGGCAGGCTGCCAGCATCTGTGCCGAGAGAAAACAAAGGTTTCAGACAGGTGAACTTGTTTTGGAAGAAGACTGGGGGGGGGTGTTCTCATGTTTTTTTTGTACTTGACTATGTACAAATCCCACCATGGCAGTCTGAGAGTTTGCCATCACTTATTATTCTTAATCTGAAAGTAAAAAGCTGGTGGAAGTGTAAGTGACATTGAAGGTGTTGGATCGCTGTGGACAAAATTACAACCAATTCAATCATTCCTGCTGTCTCTACCAAGTCTAGTTTATATGATGTACAGACCAACGCCAATGTGGCTGCCTCTCAGCTGCTCTCTGAAGTGGCCGAACAAACCATTCGGTTGTATTGAATTGCTGATCTTCCCAGTGACACTTGTATCCCAAGAATGACGGCATTATTCTTAAACAGAACTTAAGCAAAGTCATTCTTCCAAATAACTGCTTTCTGCAAACATCTGAGTTGGCAAAATGTTCAGAATTTTGAAGTTCTGACAAATTTAAAAAACTTCACAACAACATCTGTAAGAGTGTAATGTTCCTGGACTAGTGATTCGGAGCCTTCAGTTCAAATCCCAATACAAAAGCTGGGGAAATTGAAGTTCAATTAAATAAATCTGGGATTTTAAAAAAAAACAAGTATCACTGGTGATGACTATGAAACTCCCATCTTGTTAACTTTATTTATTTGTACACCAGATGTGGGTGTCACTGGCCAGGCCAGGATTTATTGTCCATCCCTAATTGCCCTTAGTGGTGGTGAACTGCCGTCTTGAACCGTTGCAGAGTAGGTGGAAGCATGTGATGTAGGTACATCCACAGTGTTATTAGGAAGGAGGTTCCAGAAATTTGGCTGGAGATGGTGGAGGAATGGTGATATAGTTCAAAGCCAGGGTGGTGTGTGGCTTGGTGTGAAACTTTCAGGCGATGGTGTTCCCATACATCATCTGCCCATGTCCTTCTAGGACCTCAAAACATAGAAGCTGAATTAGGCCATTTGGCTCATCGAGTCTGCTGCACCATTCAATCATGGTTGTTATGTTTCACATCCCCATTCTCCTGCTTTCTCCCCACAACCCCTGATTCCCTATATATATCTGTCTTAAAAACACTCGTTGACTTCATCCTCTAGAAGGCTGTGGAGGCCATGGTAGAGGTATGAGGTTTGGAAGGTGCTGACGAAAGAAACTTGGTGGGTTGCTGCAGTTGTCTTGTGGATGGTACACATTGCTGCCACCGTGTGTCGGTGGGAGGGAGTGGATTTTTAGAGTGGAAGAGGGTGCTGATCAAGCGGTTGCTTTGTCCTGGGTAGTGTCAAGCTTCTTGAGTGTTATTGGAGCCGCACTCATCCAGACAAGTGGAAAATATTCCATTACACGCCTGACTTGTGCCTTGTAGATAATGGAGAGGCTCTGAGGAGTCGGAAGAAAATAATAATCTTTTTATTGTCACAGGTAGGCTTACATTAACAGCAATGAAGTTACTGTGAAAGCCCCTAGTCACCACATTCCGGCGCCAGTTCGGGTACACAGAGGGAGAATTCAGAATTCTCAGCTGGTAAGGGAATTAAACCCGCACTGCTGGCCTTGTTCTGCATCACAAACCAGCTGTCTAGCCCACAACTAAACCAGCCCTGAGATCCCACAAAATTCCCCGTCTCTGATCTGCTGTTGTAACCACAGTATTTATATGTCTGGTTCAGTTTCAGGTTTTTTTCTTAATTTAGAATACCCAATTATTATTTTCTCAATTAAGGGGCAATTTAGTGTGGCCAATCCACCCACCCTGCAAATCTTTGGGTTGTGGGGGTGAAACCCACACAGACGCAGGGAGAATGTTCAGTTTTAGTTTTGAATCGATGATAAACCCCCAGGATGTTGATAGTGGAGGTTCAGCTTTGGTAATTCCATTGGATGTCATGGGGTATGGGTGGGTTCTCTCTTGTTGAAGATGATCATTACTTGGCACTTGTGTGGTGCAAATATTACTCACTTATCAACCCGAGCCTGAAAGTTGTCAGGTCTTGCTGCATTTGGACCTCTGTCTGCCTGGTTCCTCGAGGTATTCCAGTTTCCTTCCACAGCGCAAAAATGTGCAGGTTAAGTAGATTGGGTAAGGGTGGCACACTGGGTAGCACTGTTGCTACACAATGCCAGGGACAAGGGTTCAATTGGGTTCACAGGTTTAGCCTGCGGTGACTGTGTGGAGTTTGTCCCCCTGCCTGTTTGTGACCATTTCCTCCGCATGCTCCGATTTCTTCCCTTAGTCCAAATATGTATAGGTTAGATGGATTGGCCATGCTAAATTACCCCTTAGTGGCCAGGGATGTGCAGGTTGGGTTACGGAGATAGGGCGAAGTGGATCGATGCAGACTCGATGGGCCAAAATGGCTCTGTAGCGATTCTAAAAAAAGACTGGCCATGCTAAACTCCATTAGTGTCCAAAGATGTGCAGGATAGATGAGGGAGTGGACCTAGGTAAGGTGCTCTATCAGAGGGTCAGTGCAGACTTGATGGGCCAAATGGCCTGCATTTTAGGAAATCTCTGGATTTTATGAACTGCTTTAGTATCTGAGGTGTTGCAAATGGTGCTGAACGTTGTGCAAACTTCACTTACAGTAGTTCCTTGTTCCTTGCTTAACACTGTAGCTGGGTTCATGTACCTCCTTATCTTTTGCCCCAATCCTTCCATCTGTGTCCCCAGCCTTTTTTGCCACCAATTGATGGGAACTGTTTTTCCTCATCTGTGGTCAGCCCTATCGAAACCTGTTGTCAGCAATGCTATCAAACAGAACTTGGACAAAAGTAACTTGATCAGTTTGGGTTTTGCCACAGCCACTTGACACCAAATCAAGTTACAGTCTTGGTCCAAGCATATACAAAAGAGCTAAATCCCAGCGGTGAAACGCGAGTGACTGCCCTTGATTTCAAAGAGCCCCATCAAAATTCAAGTCCATGGGAATGGTTTGCGGGTAGCTCTCCACTGGTTGGAACCAAACCTAGCACAAAGGAAGGTGATTGTGTTTGTTGGAGGCCATTCATCTCCATTCCAGGCTGCTGCTCCAGGAAATCCTTGGGGAACAATTTGAGGCTAAACCATCTTCAGTGCTTCATCAATGACCTTCCCTCCATCATGAGGTCAGAACTGAGGATTTACATTCAGTCAAGAGTGTTTCAATTCCTCAGATAATGAAGCAGCCTTTACCCAAATGCAGCAAGACCAGCAACCTTCAGGCTTGGACTGATGTGTGGCAAGTAACATTTGATACCCGAGTGCCTGGCAATGATCACCTCACAGAAGGGCAAATCTAGCCAAATTAAAAGCAAACTTGGATGATGGAGATCTAAAGTATAAAGAATATGCTGGAAAATTTCAGCAGGTCTGGCAGTATCAGTGGACAGAGAAACCAATATTTCGAGTCCAATTTGTTGAGCGAATGTAAAGTTCCTAAGCCAGGCAATTTCTTGTCCTCCTGTGTTGAGTGTGGATAGGCCTCCACTGAGCCTTTGGATTGGACGTTCTTCAATGATGTGGTGCATAGTTTGCTCTCTCACACAGACACATAGGGGGCTGGCATTAATGGCCCATCTTTTGAGGTTGGCCAAGCAGGGGCCCTGGCCAGTCCTGAACCTGAATTCTTTCCATGGAAGGTTGGGACCAGGAAGTTGTTGGGTTGGGTTTGAAACCAGGTATTTGATTCCCATTCATTTATCCAGGTGGAATTTGCGTTGAAGTCCAAATCGACCTTATTTTGTAGGTTGTTGTGAGTCGGTGGATATGTGGAGGAGCAATGTTTGGCCAAACAGGAAGTCAAAAGAGTGGTATTGAGTGTAGTGTATGGCTTCTTCAGAACTCTTAATCTATCATCTATCTCCCCTTGACATTCACCGGCATTACCATTGTTGAAATCCGCACCACCACCACCTGTAATGGTACCATTGACCAAAAAATCTGTAAAAATTGTAACACAGGAGCAGGTCAGAAACTTGGGATCCTTTCGTGAGTAACTCATTTCCTGATTCTCAAAGCCTGACCACCATTTACAAGGCAAAAGTCAGGAATTTGTTGGAAGAGTCTCCACTTGCCTGGATGACTGCAGCTCCTTCAAGACTGGAGCAACGGAACACTATCCAGAAGAATAATAATCTTTATTAGTGCCACAGTATTCACCTTCCTGTACAATCATTCCACATCGATTGCATCCAGGAGAGAGAGCTCACAGTTACTCTTATTTTGGTTCCTGCTTCCAAACAAGCGACAGTTACCAACTAGAATGACATGGCCAGCGGGCACATTGGAACAGCAATACCTGCAAGTTCCTTATCCAAGCCACATTCCATCCTGTCTTGGAACTATATTGTACCTTCGCTGTTGGGTCAAAAGCCTGCAGCTCCCTCCCTAACAGCACTCTGTACCTACACTATACATCATGGAGCAGTTCAAGAAGGTGACTCCACTACCTTAAGCGCAATTAGGAATGGACAATAAATGCTGTGTTTACCAGTTATGTCCCCATTTTGTTGGGCGGCACGGTGGTTAGCACTGCTGCCTCACAGCGCCAAGGACCTGGGATCGATCCCGGCAGCAGGTCACTGTCCGTGTGGAGTTTGCCCATTCTCTGTGTCTGCTTGGTCTCACACCCACAACCCAAAAAGATGTGTAGGTTAGCCAAATTGGCCATGCTAAATTGCCCCTTAATTGGAAAAAAATTGAACATTCCAAATTTTTTTTTTAATAATTTTATTTTGCAGTAAAATATTTTATTTAAAATATATAATAGCACAGTGCACTCAGTATAGGTGCTGCAGCTTACCCATACTGCCCTTGATGTATAGGTAAATGCACATTCTAGATATAGATTTATTGTCACGTGTACCGAGGTACAGTGAAAAGTATTGTTCTGTGTACAGTTGTCCTGTGCAGACTGTTGGTGATGTGCACACCTAGGAATTTGAAGCTGTCAACCATCTCCTCCTTGGGCCCCGTTGGTGCAGACAGGGGTGTGTACAATACTTAGCTTCCTAAAGTCAATGACCAGCTCTTTAGTTTTACTGACATTGAGAGAGAAATTATTGTCGTTAAACCACTCCACTAGGCTCGCTATCTCCTTCTTGTATTCTGACTCAGAGTTGTTGGAGATCTGACCCACTATCATCAAGTCATCAGCAAACTTGTAGATTGAGTTGGAGCCGAACTTTGCACACTCGTGTATGTATAGGGTATATATTCGGATGCTAAGTACTCAGCCTTGCGTGGCTGCGGTATTAAGGACTATCGTGGAGGAGGTGTTGTTTATCCTTACTGATTGTGGTCTGTGGGTCAGGAAGTTGAGGATCCAGTTGCAGAGGGTGGAGCCAAGTCCTAGGTTTTGGAGTTTAGATGTGAGCCTAGCTGGGATTAAGGCGGAGCTGTAGTCACGATAGGAGTCTGAGTCCTTGTTGTAGAGATGATCCAGGGATGAGTGTAGAGCCAGGGAGATAGCATCTGCTGTGGACCGGTTGTGGCGGTATGAGAATTGCAGTGGATCAAGGCATTCTGCGAGTATGGAGTTGATGTGTCTCATGAATGGTTGAAGACTCTGGGTCTGTATTCGTTAGAGTTTAGAAGGATGAGGGGGGATCTTATTGAAACTTACAGGATAATGTGAGGCCTGGATAGAGTGGACGTGGAGAGGATGTTTCCACTTGTAGGTAAAACTAGAACCAGAGGACACCATCTCAGACTAAAGGGACGATCCTTTAAAACAAGAGATGAGGAGGAATTTCTTCAGCCAGCGGGTAGTGAATCTGTGGAACTCTTTGCTGCAGAAGGCTAGTGGAGGCCAAATCACTGAGTGTCTTTAAGACAGAAATAGATAGGTTCTTGATTAATACGGGGACCAGGGGTTATGGGGAAAAGGCAGGAGAATGGGGATGAGAAAAATATCAGCCACGATTGAATGGCGGAGCAGACTCGATGGGCCAAGTGGCCTAATTCTGTTCCTATGTCTTAGGGTCTTATGACCAACCTCTCGAAGCACTTCATGATAGATGTCAAGGCCACTGGGCGGTAGTAGTTTAGTCTGGTTCTTTGGCACGTGTATGATGGTGGTGTTCTGGAAGCAGGTTCTTCAGCAGTGAGACCAGGAAGTTGGTGGCCAAATGGATGATGTAAACCAGGTCCTAATGCATGATGTAAACCAGTTCCTCTGCAGTCATTGCCCACTGTGACTGACAAACACAGCACCTTTCCATCTGGAACTTGATGGTCGATTTGACTTTATCCACTTTGGTTAGCATGTTCTCATTGTGCGTGAGGAGAGAGGGGCATTTGCCAGCCTTGTTGAGACCAAGGCCCAGAATACAAGGAATCTGCTTAATAAGGTACTCCGAGGCAAAGAACGCATCATACTTTTCAAGCTTCTTGACCATCATCTTGTTTTTGTTCAACTTCAGAGCTTCAGTGTCCATTTGAGGATGTCCATTCCATTCCATGAATGAAATAAATCCAAGTTGTCAGTTTATTACACTCTATTTCCGGTTCATTTTTGTAACTTCCAACTCTTTTGATGCAACCACTATGGTGTTCTTTTCAATTGAACTTTTACTTGATATCAATTGGGCCAATGTTTTAGGTGATTGAAGTTAAATTGCCTGACACACCTTTATTGTAATACACTTTTTTCTTTCATTCCAGAACTCCAAATGTCGCAGTTCATTTTCTTCTCCGCAGAAAATTGAAGGATTCAAGCGCCTCGATTGCCAGTGTGCCCAGTTCAATGATTACAATTTTGTTTTTTCCAGTTATGTCAAGAATTGTCAGAGACAGCAGAGTTGAATAGCAAAGATGAAAAAACGTAAAAAGAAGTGCAAGGTAAATGGTGGCCTACCTCTAGTTCATGGTAGCAAGGGCCAAACATCACACGGCCACCATTTTATCAGTTTTGTCGGCCCTGTATGTAACCATAATAGAATTGTGTCAAGTTTTAAATGTAACCGTTCTTGTAACAAAGAGTTGGATATCTTGCATGAATGCTCTTTTCGCTGTTTAGTTATGCTAGGTCATTCTTGCTGTGATATTGAAGTGCATGTAGAGCAGTTCAGTGCTTTTTGTTTACAGTTATATAACACTTGCAAAGTTAGAAATGTGCGGTATGTAGGTTTTCTACAGGTGACGCCAAAAATTCTCCACAGACAAGGTTTTCGTCCTCATTAGGTGTGAGCCCTGGCCTGTTTAGAGCCGTTTGTTCACTTGTTTTCCTTCCAGTCAAATGTCCTAGAAAGAATTGGAAAGTCTTTATTTGCTGATGTGGATCAACTTCCCAGGTGCCCACGCTGCATTGGATAGCATGTCAGTTTAATCAGAATTTTAATATGACTGGTAGATTTTTGTGTTGGGATTCTTGTGTGATATCTCTTGACCAAAACTACTTTGTTTCCAGCAGACAAAATCTGGCACATTCCATTTAATTTTTTTGAATAAAAACATTAATTGGTGGAAAGGCTATTGAACATCCGACTTTAAGCATGCCAGGGTTTGCCCGCCCCAAATTTTTTTGTCGGAATTCCCCATTTAAAGGTGAACAGGTAGCGTGTAAACTGGACTAGGTCAGTTTAGTTTAAGAAGTAATGACCTTTATTCAGATGTTGAGAGCAATCCCAAGACGCCCCGTCTATTTTCTGCTGTATCACTTGGTAGTACACTAATATGTTAATAAATTGTTGGAGAAATGTTCAGATGGTATGGGCACAGATAGAAACGGGCATGGCCACAAGGTATAATCAGTAAAATGGGGAATAATTATTGGTGCTGAAAATCACAATAAGATGGTTTTAGCCCCTTTCTACTGATTTTTCTGGAGATTTGGCCTGACTTGCTTTTCTGAGTTTCAATACAAATGCATAGGAACATGATGTGGCATTTGCCCCATAAACACGTGAACAGTGTAACTTTGGTTTGCTTGAAATTGTTTAAAACCTTTAAAGAAATTTGGTTGTTGGTGAAGTGGCTGGTATATTTGCCACGCTTTTTCTTTTGTTAATTAAAAGATTCCAGTTTTGAAATTAAAATTTATTTGCAGTAGATACTTAGACAATTGAAAAATAATCATAAAGCCTGCGAGCTCTGTTGTGGACCAATCATTTTTTTTTAATTAAAAAAAAAGACATTCAAGAAGTGCAACCTTGAGAGGTTGTGAGCCCATCCACATGTCCTGAATTATAAAAATGTTAGATTCCATTTGGGTTATGGGTTGAGCTGTTTTATACATGCAGTCAGCTAAAACATATGCTCCAATTTAGAAAAATCTAATTTGTGATGATTAGTCTCTACTGTGAAAGATTACAATATTTTTGCTCATTGGTGCTGTTCAGTTAAGGGGAAATTTTGGCGCCATTGAAACTTTTATGCCAAGTTGTTTAAAATATTTTAATTCGAGTTCTGAAATCTTTTATCTGTACTACAAGATGCTTCAATAAAATTGAGATTTATGGAATCTGTCAATTTTATTCATGTCTGTTCAGTAATCATAACACCCGCATGGACAAAGTCTGGATATTTTTACACATGATTAACATTTTTAGGACCTATCATACCACCGGTCAAGATGCATTACAATTCAAATATCTTTAATGGGATGAATCTTCACTTTCAGCAAATAATTGGAGGTGTTATTTTAATTATTTTGCGCTTAAGGGATTGATGAACTTTTACACTCTACATTTGAAGATATATGATAAGCACCACACTTACCTTACGAGTGCACTGAAACTATTTTAAATGTTTTGTTATTGAATTCCCTCGAATGAAGGAACCTGATACGCTGTTACCACTATTGGGCTAGTGCGTGGTCACTTCCAGCTCGACTTGACCCAGAGCTGCAACACAATTGAAATGAACAAATAATTCTTGGAAAAACATCCTTCTCCTCTTCTCCTATCCTGACTTGCCCATTGACACCCCCCCCCCACCCCCTTTGCTGACCCCTCAAACCTTAAAGAAATCAATGCCCGGCCTCTACCTCTTGAGTGAACCCATCGACTGAGCCCCTCAAGACTAACTTGACCTTCTCCAGCCTCAGGAATTCGACCAGGTCGCTCACCCTCACCCCCACATTCAGCAGCTCTGAATCCCTCCACCCAGAGCATGATCTGTCTCTGAGCTCTCAGGAAGTCAAAGGCCTCCTGGGTCTTCCGACACCCCAAATATCTCCAGCCCCAGCACCATAGGACATTACGTCCACGAATCCTGGCAGAACCCCTTCAGCTTTGGACACACCCAAAACATGTGGACGGGACTCCCAGCGCAAAGCCCACACCTATCCTCCACCCCATCAAAAAGCCCACTATGGGCAGCATGTGGCGCAGTGGTTAGCACTGGGACTGCAGCGCTGAGTACCCGGGTTCAAATCCCACCCTGGGTCGCTATCCGTGTGGAGTTTGCATATTCTCCCCATGTCTATGTGGGTTTTACCCTCACAACCCAAAGATGTGCAGGTTAGGTGGATTGGCCATGCTAAATTGGCCCTTAATTGAAGAAAAAAATAATTGGGTATTCTACATTTTTTTAAAAAACCTACTCATCCTTACTGCCATCGTATATGTCCTCTGGACGATTTTAAACTGAATGAGGTTTAACCTCACACATTATGAGGACGCATTCACCCTCTGTAGCACCTCCACCCACATCCAAGCCTCCACCTATCCTCCCAGATCCTCACACTTGCATTTTATATGCCCACCATCCTCTCTCCTATCTCATCCCTCAACAGTACCTAGTCCTGCATCCCCAGGGCTGGCAGCCCAGGAAAGGACGGAGCCTTTCTCTTTGCAAAATCCTGGACCTGCAGGTACCTAAAACCATTCCCCCGGGCAGCTTGTACTCTTCCTCCAATCTCGCAAATTTTCCCCCTATGAACAGGTCACCAGATTGCTCTATCTCTGGTTGCTGTCACCCCTGAAATTATGTGCGCATCTATGCAGTTTCTCTGGAGAAAACACTAGGGAGAGGGCGAGCAGTTTCTTTCCTCTGGGCACCCAGGACTCAACTGTCTTTCCCCAGGCTCTCAGAAAATCAGCCCACTCGGGCCGGGCCCATTATCACCTGTTACCAGGCAGAATACAACCTTCTGGCCAATTCATTAGCCACCAATGAACTCGTGACCCACTGATCCCGTGGGTGCCTAAAGGTCTTTGAGTTCTGTTGTCCAAAAGCTAGCAGAGTGTACTCTCTTGTAACTTTTGAATTTCTCACTTCCCCTGCTCAACGTAAAGGTATTGTCCATCAAGCATCCATGGATCAAAAGGATGACGGCAAAAATAAAGAAATGGGAATCAACAGAGAGGGTCCTTGCAACTGGGATTATGTTCACTCCATTTTCTGTGCCCAGTTTATAGGTAAAGTGGGACACTATGCATAAAATCTTGTTCATGTGGACCACAAAAGCATTTGTATAATCTATTGGCAATATGAGGAGTCAGTCTTCATAAAGCATCCCACCTCTGGGGTAACGATTTGTTTGCGTTCACCTGTGAAGGCATGTTATATTTCTACGTATCTACTTTGTTCTCTATTTTGTTTGGCATTATTAGTTACACAGTCTGTTTTTGAATTTCCTTTGGTGGTTGTAATTTGCCCTGTACATTTAACTTCCATATGTTGCTGAGTAATCGTGTCTAAATATGAAGATAGCCTTTCAGTAAACCGCATGTCAATGTGGGAAACGTCAAGCGATCATTCAACCATTGCATTATCCATGTTGCATGGACTCTCAACATTTTGGGAATTGATTTTTTGGTGACATTCGAAGATTTGTACTGCAGGGTGGTTTCTTAGCCATCGGATAGCAGGGTTCATTGCAGAAGACACAACATCACAGCATAGCTTCGCCCAAAAAAAACACATGAATTGGGAGTAGGCCACTTGGCCCCTTGAGCCTGCTCTGCCATTCAATGCGATCATTTTAAAAATAAATTTAGAATACCCAATTATTTTTCCCAGCAAAGGGCCAATTTAGCCAATCCACCTACCCTACAAATCTTTTTCGATTGCGGGAGTGTGACCACAGAAACACGGAGAATGTACAAACTCCACACAGACGTGACCTGGGGCCGGGATCGAACCCGGATCCTTGGCGCTGTGAGGCCGCAGTGCTAGCCACAGACTGTCCTTCAATGTGATTGTGGCTGATGTGATTGCAACCTCGCTCCACATTCTCGCCTACCCCATAACCATTCCTCCCAGCCCCTTCCAAAGCATAGTGCCGAATGTGGGCGGTTGGCATATTCTTCCAGAAACCCTGATAAGTATATGTAGCAGTTTGGTTTATAAAGGGCATACACTTTCCATGCAGTGCTAGCCAGAAGTGGCTTCGCTCCAATTTTGTTGACTGGTACAAAATCAGATCTGGATGCTGTCGAGGGCAGTGTTTGGTAGGAGTCATAATGTTTACAGTGCAGACGGTGACCCTTTTGGCATGTTGTGTCTGCTGGCTTGCAGAAGGACCAATTCACCTAATGACCTTTTTCTCCAAAGTCTTGCAAATGTTTCCTTTTTAGGAAATGATCCAATTCCTTTTTGAAAGCCTCAATTGATCTGCCTTTGCCACGTCAGGCAGTGCATTCCACATCCCAATCACTTGCTCCATAAAAATGTTTTCCTTACGTCATTGCCTCCATGGTCAATTGCCTTGAATCTGTGCCCCCTGGTTCTTGATCCCTCCATCAATGGGAACAGTCTCTGCCCAGACTCCCAATGATTTTGAATTCCCCTATCGAAGCTCCTCTGCCTTCTCCAAGGAGAATCTATCTACATAACTGAAGTTCTTCATCCCTGGAGCCATTCTCATGAATCTTCTGCATCCTCTCCACAAACATCCGAAATAGGAGCAGAAGTAGCCCATTCGGTCCCTCGAGCCTTCTCAATTCAATAAGATTGCGGCTGGTGAGTTTGTGTTGAGTTCCCATCTACCCCAATAACCATGGATTCCCTTGCCCATTAAGAATTTATCTCTGCTGTGAAAATATTCAGTGACCTCGCTTCCACTGAGGCAGGGTTCCAAAGTTGAACAACCCTCGAGAGAAAATGATCATCTCTGTCCTATGAAAGTGACTCCTAAATTTAAAACAGTGCCCCCCTAGTTCTAGACTCGCCCACAAGAGGGAATATAATTTCTGCGTCTACCTTGTCAATGCCATTCAGGACCTTATACCCTTCAGTCAAATAATCTCTCCCTCTTACCTCGAGTGGAAATAAGTCCTGCCTGTCTAATCTATCCTCATACTGTCTGTGTGGAGTCTGCACGTTCTCTCCTGTCTCTGCGTGGGTTTCCTCCCGGTGCTCCGGTTACCTCCCACAGTCCAAAGATGTGCCGGTTAGGTGGATTGGCCATGCTAAATTGCCCTTGGTGTCCAAAAAGGTTAAGTGCGGTTACCGGGTTAGGGTGGAGGCGTGGGCTTGACTAGGATGCTCTTTCCAAGGCTGGGGTAGACTCGATGGGCCGAATGGCCTCCCTCGGCACTGTAAATTCTATGGTTCTATAAAATAACCCACTCATTCCAGGAATCAATCTAGTTAACCGCCTCCAACATATTTGCATCATTCCTTAAATAAGGAGACTAAAACTGCACACAGTATTCAAGATAGGGTGTCTCATCAATACCCTGTACAGCTGAAGCATCACATCCTTACTTGAAATTCAGTTTCTCTAATAATAAACAATAGCATTCAATTTGCCGCCTTGATTACATGCTGCACATGCGTACTAACCTTTTAATAAATCCAGGATGTGACATATTTTATTAACACCCCTATCACCTTCAATGATTCATGCACTTTTTCTATTAATTTTTGGGATGTGGGCATTTGTAGGCCAACATTTAATGGCCATCCCTAATTGCCTTAAAAGGTGATGGTGAGCTGCCTTGAATCACTGCATACAAACATGGACATAACAAAATAGCAAAAGTAGGCCATTCAGCCTCCAGTCTGCTCCGCTATTAAATAATGTTAAGGGAGCGGTGTTTTCAGAACCCCAAAAGGTATCATGGAGTCCGACCCCCCCCCCCCCCCTTTAATGGATTGTTGCTTTTGAAGCACACGGCGTGTTCTCTAGCTGTGGTATTACAATTACGGACACGTGGCTTTTAAAACAAAACAATGTTTATTCCATTAACTCAACTTAACCTTTTAAAATAAACATTGGATCCCTTAACACCCCTTACTTCAAAGATAACCCCTAAAATAATACAACACTACCCAATCCTGCAAACTGTTCCTTTACACATCCAAAAGACTTCAACCCTTCAAAAAAATAGGAGCACAACAGGTTACACTCAATATATTTATAGCTCTTTTCCTTCATGCAGCTCAGCAAACCAGCCAGGCACTTTTCAGCTTCTCTCTCAAACTGAAACTAAAAACTTCAAAATGGCTGAGCTAAAAGCCCAGCTCCATCCACACTCTGACATCACTGCATTTCTTAAAGGTACATTGCTAAAACATCCATTTCTTAAAGGCACTCTCACATGACAATAAGATCATGGTTGAAATGATTGTGTTTCAAGTCCTTCATTCCTGTTTACCCCGATAACCTTTCATTCCCTTGCCTGCAAGAATCTATCCACCTCTGCCATAGAAATATTCAGCAACCCTGCTTTCTGAGCTAGAGAGTTCCAAAGTTGCGCAACGGCAGTGAAATAAATTCTCATCTCTGTCCTAAAAGGCAAGCCCCTCATTTTAAAAGCTCCCCTAGTTCTGGACTCACCCACAGGCCCAACTCACAGACTGTATTATGTTGATGCCCATATTGGGTCCACCCCCTCGGTGGTGGTATATAAACCTGCAGCCTGTAGGCGGCACTCAGTACAGAGCAGTCGCAGGCAGGCACAGATCTAGCTTATTAAAACCACTGTTCACTTTACTAATTGTCTCATGTGAATTGATGGTCGCATCAATTTAATAAGCTAAGATATCGCAATGGAAGCCGCCCTCAAATATGATCGACTGGAACTCGACCCACAGGCAGCTGAAGCCAAAGGAATCTTCTCACACTGGCTCCGCTGCTTTGAGGCCTACCTCGCCTCCTCCTCGCCCGCCGTCACCGAGGCACACAAGCTGAGTCTCCTCCACGCCCGGCTGAGCTACAGAATCTCTTTACTAATCGAAGACGCGACCACGTACGCAGACGTGGTCGCGATCCTGAAAAGACATTACGTGAGGCCAGTGAACGAAGTGTTCGCGCGGCATTGCCTCACCACACGTCGTCAATGCCCTGGGGAATCGCTGGAGGAATATCTATGTGACCGGAGGGTACTCGCTCGGAACTAACTACAAGGATGTCATAGCCTCACAGCACATGGAACTCGCCATCCAGGACACCTACTACAGCTGGACCATAAATCGGTATGCGCAACTCAATGCGTACCCCCTTCCCCGCATAGCGGATATGGTTAATCTGATTGCACACTACCGGGTTTTCTCCACGTTAGATCTGAAGTCCGCATACCACTAGCTTCCAATCTGCCCGGAAGACCGCCACTACACTGTCTTTGAGGTAGACAGCCGCCTCTTCCACTTCCTCAGGGTCCCCTTTGGCGTCACCAATGGGGTCTCGGTCTTCCAAAGAATGATGGACCAAATGGTTGACCAGTACGGGCTGCGGGCCACGTTCTCGTACTTGGATAATGTCACCATCTGTGGCCATGATCAGCAGGACCACGACACTAACCTTCATAAATTCCTCCAAACCGCCCAAGCCCTTAATCTCACCGACAACATGGAGAAATGCAATTTCCGCACAACCCATCCTTGGCTATGTCGTGGAAAACGGAGTCCTAGGGCCCGACCCTGACCGCATGCACTTGCTCCTGCAACTCTCCCTTCCCCACTGCCCCAAGGCCCTGAAGAGATGCCTGGGGTTCTTCTCATATTACGCCCAGTGGGTCTCCAACTATGCGGACAAAGCCCGCCTACTTATCAAAGCCACCATCTTTCCCCTGACGACTGAGGTCCGTCTGGCCTTCAGCCGCATCAAGGCAGACATTACCAAGGCCGCAATGCACGGGGTGGACGAGTCCATCCCCTTCCAGGTGGAGAGCAATGCGTCAGAAGTCATCCTGGTCGCTACCTTTAACCAGGCAGGCAGGCCCGGTGACCGACTTCAGGCCATCCACAATTACCTCTGTCACCCGGGGGTCACCCGGCATCTCCACTTCATCAAGGCCCGCAACCTGCCCTACTCCACCGAGGAGGTCAGGGCCATGACCAGGGACTGCCAAGTCTGCGCGGAGTGCAAACCGCACATCTATCGACCAGATAAGGCCTCCCGGCCCTTTGAGCGCCTCAGTGTCGATTTTAAAAGGGCCCCTCCCCTCCACTGACTGCAACATGTACTTTCTCAACGCCGTTGATGAGTATTCCCGTTTCCCCTTTGCTGTCCCATGTCCCGACATGACCGCGGCCACTGTCATTAAGGCCCTACACAGCATCTTCACCCTGTTCGGTTTCCCCACTTACGTCCACAGTGACCAGGGCTCCTCGTTTATGAGCGACGAGCTTGGTAAGGGCATTACCTCGAGCAGGACTACCAGCTACAAACCCCGGGGAAACAGACAGGTGGAGAGGGAGAACGCGACGGTATGGAAGGCCGTCCTTCTGGCCCTATGGTCTAGGAGTCTCCCGGTTTCCCGCTGGCAGGAGGTCCTCCCCGATGCGCTCCACTCCATTCGGTCGCTCCTCTGCACAGCCACGAATGAGACCCCGCACGACCGTCTATTTGTCTGTCCCAGGAAGTCCACCTCCAGGTCTCGCTTCCGCCCTGGCAGACAACACCGGGGCCTGTCCTCCTCCGGAAGCACGTGAGAAGCCATAAGTTCGACCCCCTGGTTGAGAGGGTCCAGCTTCTACATGCCAACCCTCAGTATGCCTACGTGGCGCACCGTGACGGCCGACAAGATACAGTCTCCCTCCGGGACCTGGCACCCGCTGGTTCCCCAGCAACCATCACCAACGCGCCCCCCCCACACTGCCTATCACCACCAACCAAATCCCTCACGGCGGGCTACTAGCTGCCCCCCTGGGGATCCTGAACATCGTCCCCACCCCAACACGACCTACAGCCCCCCCTTCCCTCATCGCCGACACACCGTGATGAAGCTCCAGACGACACGCTCCCGGAGTCAACAAGTCCAACACCCATGCCCACAGTGATGAGTCCAACACCCATGCCCACAGCGACAAGTCCAACACCCATGCCCACAGTGACAAGTCCAACACCCATGCCCACAGCGACAAGTCCAACACCCATGCCCACAGCGACAAGTCCAACACCCATGCCCACAGCGACGAGTCCAACACCCATGCCCACAGCGACAAGTCCAACACCCATGCCCACAGCGACGAGTCCAACACCCATGCCCACAGCGATGAGTCCAACACCCGTGCCCACAGCGACGAGTCCAACACCCGTGCCCACAGCGACAAGTCCAACACCCATGCCCACAGCGACAAGTCCAACACCCGTGCCCACAGCGACGAGTCCAACACCCATGCCCACAGCGACAAGTCCAACACCCGTGCCCACAGCGACAAGTCCAACACCCATGCCCACAGCGACGAGTCCAACACCCATGCCCACAGCGAAGCTGGAGCTGAGGCGATCACAGAGAACGATTAAGGCTCTGGACAGACTCGATATGTGAGCCCACTTCACCCCCGCTGGACTTCAATTTTTAACAGGGGGGTGAATGTGGTGAACGTATTGCTACTGCAATTCACCACTGTACTGTATTGTATTATGTTGATGCCCCTGTGGGCTCTGCCTGTGGCTCCGCCCCCTCAGGGTGGTATATAAACCTGCAGCCTGTAGGCGGCACTCAGTACAGAGCAGTCGCAGGCAGGCACAGATCTAGTTTATTAAAACCACTGTTCAATGCTACTAATCATCTCGTGTGAATTGATGGTCGCATCACCCACAAGCTTTGAAACCATCCCCTGCACATCAAGATCTAGATCATTAATATATATGAGGAAAAGCAAGGGTCCCAATGCTGACCTCTGGGGAACACCACTACAAACTTTCCTTCAGCCTGAAAAATATCCATTGGCCATTACTCTGTGTTTGCTGTTATTCAGTCTATTTTGTATCCATGTTGCTATTGCCCCTTTTATCCATAAGCTACAACATTTCCCACGAGTCTGTTGTGTGGGACTATATTGAATGCTTTTAGAAAGTCCATGTACACTACATCAACAGCAATACCCTCATCAACCCTCTTACCTTTTCAAAATACTCCAAGTTAGTTAAACACAACTTCCCCATAGAAATCCATGCTGACTCTTCCTAATTTACCTATATTTTATCATGTGACTACTAATTCTATCCCGAATAATTGTTTCTAAACTGACTGTCCTGTAATTGCTAGGTCTATCCTTACAAACTTTTTTTTATAAATTTAGAGTACCCAATTATTTTTTCCAATTAAGGGGCAATTTAGTGTGGCCAATCCACCTATCCTGCACATCTTTTGGGTTGTGGGGGTGAAACCCACGCAGACACGGGGAGAATGTACAAACTCCACACGGACAGTGACCCAGGGCCGGGATTCGAACCCGGGTCCTCAGCGCGGTAGGCAGCAATGCTAACCACTGTGCCACCGTGCTGCCCCTTGCTTTTCTGATGGGCTTTTTCACCCCCCCCCCCCCCCCCCCTCTGAACTTTCTGTGTCCCTCTTGGGTTTCAAGTGTATTTTCTACCTCACACCTGCCATCAGCACACTTTTTCCTCCTTATCTTAATTTCTATCTCCTTTTCCATTCAGGAAGCTCTGGATTTGTTTCCCCACTTATGCCCTTGAAGGTGATATACCTTGACTGTGTCTGGACATTTCTGTTTTGAAGGTAGCCCGTTGTTCAGCTACAGTTTTTCCCGCCAACGTTTTGTCCCAGTCAAACCAGCCTAGCTCCATTCTTGCCCAGTGAAGTCGGCTCTCGCCCCAGTTAATTATTCTTACTCTGGATTACCTATTGCCTATTTCTCTTTTCTGAAGCGCAATCCTCATCTGAGAAGTGATAATTTACCTTTGCGATTTGCTGAGCAGAGTTCAATGCTGTGGAAGAGGGATTCTTAAAGAAACACACAGCAGAAATATAGTGGGAGCTGCTCTGTTGAAGGAGCAAGGTAGCAGATCAAACTCTCGGGCCTATCTGACTAAATTAGTCAGGGTCACTTCAGAAATATCAAAATTACAACAATGGCCCGCATTTGCAGAGTGTCTTTAATGTGAATGAAACACCCCAGGTGTTTTCACTCGAACAATTTGAATTGGAAAGCTAATTATTCCCAACCGAAACCTGTGCAAATTTAAATAGGACATTGGGAATGATAGATCCGTGAGGGGAAAGAAATGGTAAATCTGCACAAAAAATAAAATCCGGATGGACTTTCTCACTTTCTGATTTCATTTATTTACATTTTAGTAAATCAAAAGTACCCAATTTTTTTTCCAATAAAGGGGCAATTTAGCATGGTCAATCCACTTACCCTGCACCTGTTTGGGTTGTGCAGGTGAAACCCACGGGACGAATGTGCAAACTCCACACGGGCAGTGAGCCAGGGCCAGGATTGAACCCTGGTCCTCAGCGCCATAAGCAGCAGTGCTAACCATGTGATGCACGGTCAATTGCACAAAAGACTCAGATTGGGTACAACTGTGGCTTTATTGCAGTCAGATGCGTGGCCTCCTACTGCAGCTGGCGAAATGGCTGATGAGGAGGAGGACACACATATTTATACGGCTCCTAGTGGGCGGAGCTAGCCGGCAGGGGCTACTGGCGAACCTGTTGTGCAGGTCCTACCGTACATCCCCTAATACAGGTGCACACAGTGGTTCACCACATTCACCCCCTGTTAAAAATGTGCGGGGGTGGCGTGGAACTATATACAGATTTACAAATAATTTACAGTGGGGAAGTGAAACAAATATGCCCATTTTGGTAGTCCAGTGCCCGTCAGAGGTTAAGTCGGTCCGGTGGTTTGACAGTTCGCTGGGAGCGACGTAACAGTGGTGGCGATGTCGGTGCTGGCCAGGAGTCGGATGACTCCGGGAGCGAGCCGAAATCTTCCTCGTCCTCTAGCGTGGGCAGGGGAAGGAGGGATGGACCTGGTGGGGCTAATGCTGGGAGCGCCGGGGGAGGGGAGGGTGGCGCGTGGGTGGGGAAGTGTGTGGGAGTGGAACCTGAGGGAGCCAGGTCCCTGAGGGAGACAGTATCCTGACGGCCGTCGGGGAACTCCACGTAGGCATACTGGGGGTTGGCGTGGAGCAAGTGTATCCTGTCCACCAAGGGGTCCGCCTTGTGGAGTCGGACATGCCTACGTAGAAGGACCGGCCCTGGAGCTGCGAGCCAAGTCGGGAGCGACACCCCGGATGTGGACTTCCTGGGGAAGGTAAAACACGTTCATGGGGTGTGTTATTTGTGGCGGTGCACAGTAGAGACCGGATGGAGTGCAGTGCATCCGGGAGGACCTGCTGCCAGCGAGCGGCTGGGAGGTTTCTGGACCGTAGGGCCAGGTGGACGGCCCTCCAAACCGTCCCGTTCTCCCTCTCTACCTGCCCCTTTCCCCGGGGGTTGTAGCTGGTCGTTGTGCTGGAGGCGATACCCCTGCTGAGCAGAAACTGATGCAGCTCATCGCTCATGAATGAGGATCCCCTGTCACTGTGGATGTAGTCAGGGAAACCGAACAGATTTAAGATGGCGTTGAGGGCCTTGATGACGGTGGCAGACGTCATATCGGGGCATGGGATGGCGAAGGGGAACCTGGAGAATTCATCGACCACACTGAGGATATATGTGTTGCGGTCGGTGGAGGGGAGGGGCCCGCCGAATTTGAGGGTGAGGCTCTGGAGATTACACTGGAAATCCAGACCCAGCAATAGTGCAGCGCAGAGGTTGGGGAAGACATAGAGGCGGAAACCGCTGAATTCCACACCTTGGACAGTGAGATTGACCACACAGAACCCTCGGATTGGGACAGAGTGGGATCCGGAGGCCAGGGAGATCCGTTGATTGGCAGGGTGAACCGCGAGGGAGCAGCGCCTTACCATGTCTGGGTGAACAAAGCTTTCAGTGCTCCCGGAGTCCAGCAGGCAAGAGGTCGCGTGGCCGTTGATTTTCACCGTAGTCGAAGCGGTGGCCAGGTTGTGAGGACGGGACTGGTCCAGTGTCATCGAGGCGAGCTGCGGGTGGTCGTCCGAGGATTCAGATGGGGAGCGTCGGCGACCCGGATCCAGCGTTGCAGTCCTCTGGGGGAGACAAAATGGCGCCGTCCGGAGGACCTGTTGGGAACAAGATGGCAGCGTCCATGGAGTGCACGTTGTGGGGGCGGGGAAAGATGGCGGCGCCCACGGGCCGCACGTGGACCTGGGGGGAGAAGATGGCGGCGCCCATTGTGCGTTCGGCTGGGGGGAGGGGGCAATTGCAGGCATGATGGCGGCGACTGCGCGGGCCTGGCACACAGCTGCAAAGTGCCCATTTTTACCGCAGGATTTGCAAGTGGCGGTGCGGGCTGGGCAGCTTTGGCGGGGGTGCTTCTGCTGGCCGCAGAAGTAGCAGTGGGGTCCCCCAGGATGCGTGGTGTGGTGGATGGCGCAGGCATATTGATTAAGAGGGGCCCTAGCCAGGGGGTCGTTTGCGGGGTCCAGAAGGTGCAGGAGGGGAGGGCCGCGCGGCGAGCGGGGTAGGCTTGGATGTTTCGAGATGTGACCATCATGGAGAGCGCTAAAGCTTTCGTCTCCGTTAGGTCGAGCGTGGCCCCTTCCAGCAGTCGTTGTAGGATGGGGTCTGACGCAATCCCCGTTACGAATGCGTCACGCATGAGGAGATTGGAATGTTCAGTGGCCGTGATGGCCTGACAGTCACAGTCCCGTACGAGTGGGATAAGAGCCCGCCAGAAGTCTTCGAGCAACTCACCAGGTAGTTGTACGCGAGTGGCGAGAACATGCCTTGCGAAGAGTATGGTTGTCTTCTGAGCGTAGTTCTCTTTTAGGAGTGTCATTGCTTCCACGTAACTTGGGGCGTCCTGGATCAACGGTAACACGCTGGAGCACAACCTGGAGTATAGAACTTGGATCTTATGAGCTTCCGAAGGCGTGGGGGTCGCAGCGTTGATGTAGGCCTCAAAACAAGCCAGCCAGTGATTAAAGTCCTTTCTGGCGTCTGGCGAGTGGAGATGCAGCTGCAGGCGATCTGGTTTGATCCTGATGTCCATAATGTAGAAAAATCTGACTGTAATAAATTGATGCACGATCAATTGCACGAAAGACTCAGATTGGTACAACTGTGGCTTTATTACAATCAGATGCCTGGCCTCCTGCTGCAGCTGGCGAAATGGCAGATCAATGGAGGACACGCATATTTATACGGCTCCTAGTGGACGGAGCCAGCCGGCAGGGGCTACCGGCGAACCTGTAGTGCAGGTCCTACCGTACATCCCCTAATACAGGTGCACACAGTGGATCACCACACCATGTGAACTGATCTCTCCACACATCTTCTCTACAGAGTAGTACTACACTCCGTATGTCTGTGTCTATGTATTTACATTCTATATTTATCGTATGTCCTACGTTTTTTTCATGTGTGGAACAATCTGTCTGGACTGTGCGCAGAACAATAGATTTCTCTGTACCTCGGTACACGTGACAATAAGTCAAATCAAATCAAAACCCTGCTGCCCTCAACCAAGGTTTTTGCTGTTCCTTGTTATCCAGCTTTGCTAACTGTCTGTTTGTTATGGACTTTGATCTGCAGGCCAGCCCTCTTGTATTTCCATGCTAAGGAAATGAGAAAGCTTTGACAAAGGCTTTTACCAGTAATTCAAAACCTTGTTTCACAAATCTTGGGCTGGATTTTCCGTTTTTGGGACTATGTCCCCATGCCGTCGTGAAAACTGTTGTCATTTACGCTACGAAAACTGGCGTCAAACGGCCACAGATTCACAGCCTTGCAGGGGGATAGCAGGCAGCTGTGGTGGAGCTCACAGCTCCAGCTGCCGTTACAGCCTCCCCCCACACTTCCGGGTCAGAGGCCGCGCATGTGCATGGCAGCAGCCTCCAGCGGCCGCACCGTGCTCCATGGCGGACACAGCCCGCGGACGTGCACCCCCGAAATAGTGCCCCGCATCGGCCGCTCCCCCGACCCGGACGCCCGCACGCATAGCCCCCAGTCACGAATGAGGCCCCCACCCCCACCCCCCGCCCTCCGATCGACCCTCCCCCGACTGTGGCGGCCCCAGTTTGAGTCCGCAGTCGCCATGCGGGTATCACGAACGGTGGGACTAAATGTTGCACGTTTTACTTGAGTGTAATACGCATTTATTGGAGTGTATTAACACGCCTCCGTTTAAAGGCCATGTGCTTAACACTGCTACAGCTCTGTGTGTGTAATTTCAGCTCGGAGTCGCCAGGTGTCGTATATAAACACCTCACAAGTATCTCAAGGTCAGGTTCAAAGTAATAAAACTATACACCGATTAGTAAGTTCCAACGATCAATATTTATTATACAAATATAATAAATACGCATGCACACGCTAAAGACTAATACCTATTTCTACTATTAAACGACTAAATACTTATCTAAGTGGGAACCAGCAAGGTCAGGGGACAAGGCCTTTGTTCCTTTCTGGGCTGCACCTTCTGTTCGTTATTAGTCGAATACTGTATAAGTTCACGTAGCGAGCGTCGTTTTGGGACTTACTGAATGATGGCTAGTGCTCAACGGCTGGTGATGGAAGACAGGATCAACGGCTGGAGTCGGAGTCAGGATACAACAGCAACGGGGTCAACAGCGGAGCCGGAGCAAAAGCAGACAGAACCATGTGCGGGGTCTATCTTTATAGTGGCCCCCAATGTCCGTGCCTTTTCGGGGCGGGCTTTACCTGCCATGCATCGATTGGATCATTTCCCAATCGATGTCTCACAAATCCCCCAATCTGAGGGTCTCTTCTCGATGGGTGGGGCGGTCTCTAGGGTCTTTTGTGATGGATACTTCTGGTGCCGTTTCGTCTGGGCCTCCACTTAAAGTATCCATTCAAAACCAAATGTTGCTATTGTGTGTGCCCAGATCTGGATTGCCTCATTACTATGCAAAGCGTTTTTCTATTTGCATCTTTGGTTGAGATCTTCCACCTGGTCATAAACTAGTTTTGCTACGTGCAGAATGCTAATTAGCTTTTGCAGACTGCTTGTCTTGGCTAAAACTGCTTTCTCCCTGCAGTCTTAGCAGTTCTCCATTTTGTTAGCCCAGTGTCCATCTTAGGTGGCTACATTCCCTCCTTGTGATCCTCACAATTAAAATTGGGCAGGATCACCTATGCACGTTGCTTCGAGTGCTTCTGGGTGCCTTCTTTGTGTTCCCTGACCTCGGCAAGTTCCTGAGTGTCTACTCTGTCCTTGACTATGGGAAGAAAAATTTTTACCTGACATCTCAACTTGGCGCTATGTCAAAGGGGACATGCATTACCAAAACCGGGAACCTCTACCTATCACAACTATCCTTATCTTACTTTAAACATTTTATTACAGACTAAACCTCATCCATTCATACCACATCACATAACATTTCCTGACTCGGCAGTCGAGTCCAGGACAATATAATACATGGGTATTTTTTTTATTCACATAGTGCTTTATTCATTGAGGGGCTGGGGGGATTGGTGGAAACCGAAAATAGGAGATTGAACTCCATAGATGGTTGAGGGGCAGGAACGGGAGGCTCTCCTCTTCCACTTCCTCAACCTGAGGGTCTGTACGATTATGCAGAGGATTACAATCACTAGCAGTGATTCAATCACATATGACATGGAGTACCATGTCATAAATTTTGTGCACCAGGTCTGAACTTCACTGATCAGAGCTGAGCACGGGGGAGTTGGTGTGAGGGAAACATTGACGGCGGGGGTTGTGGGGGAAACGTGCCTTGCTTCCACACATACAAATATAACATTTAACAGTAATAGGTAGGCTTCCATCATGGTCTTCTCTTCGTTCTCTTTCTCTTCCTCCTGTATGGCCGATCCTTGCTGTGAACCCTCTTTCGTCCTTTGAAAGCTATGGGATCAAGCACAGTATCTGTCAATACACAGTTTAATATCCATACTTGTTAGTGTATCTGTCCTCCAATTCCAATTGACCCATTAAAATGACTGGCCAAGTCACACCCTGTGACTCCCCTCATTTTTTTTTTCAAAAGCAAATTTAATGAACAGAATACACCTAACAACTCTCCTCCTGCGAGTCGTCTCGCAGGCTTTGCTCATTTACCATCCGAATGTTCCTGGATGTAAATAGCATGTGGGATGGCGGCCTAAGGGCTGCCTAACGAAAAATGAAAACAACTTGGAAACAAAAGGTCAAATGGGTTGCGTATGGGCCGCTACGGGTACGATTTGAATGGGATCCCCGGGTAGGGCGTGCTGTGCCATACCCGAGCTTGGCTGACCAAAGTGGGTTCTCAGACAGGGCGGGTCCTCAGTGCCGTTTGTCCACTGCCTGAGTAACCTGGATTAAACGGGCAAGAATGTGTTTACCGTGGATTTGCAGCCTCTATTCGCCGAATAGAGGGGCACCTAAAAACAATGGAGGAGCCAAGATGCTCCTTTTGAAAATTGAGCTGGGCTTCAGACAATTTAGCTGATAAGGTGAGCTGCTCACCATAGAAAGTTCTCAGAGGTTTCTGCAGACAAACTAAAGTGCGTGCGAGGTGGTCACAATCTTTTCAGCTGAAAAGATCTGCAATCAAACCCTTAACATATTAACAAGGAAACAAACATAAACTGACAAACAAAACATACGTGCAGGTTCCATCAGAAAGGATATCGCTTCCCTCAAGCGGTTCCTATTTTACATCATCTGGACACCTCACTTTTCCTCTGTCTCTGTGAACAGGGTCACAAAGGGGTTGCCGTATCAGGATTCAGACACCGTGTCGTCCTGCTCTCCCGGATCCCACACCCTTGTGTGGATCAGGCATGAAATCTTTGAATTATGTGACCGGGGGTCACTTTCGTCGTTGCGGACAAGTCTGTACGAATTGTCCCTGTGCCAGAGTGTTGGGTCTAAAAGTGAATGGGTATTGTCGGGGTAGTCGGGGTCGGGTGGTGGGTCTGGGTTTTTAATATACCTGACTTCCATGGGGTCACTGGAGTCGGGGTCATAGTCGCTGCAATGTGGGCTGTAGTGTGGTGTGCTGTGGCTGTCCTCAGAGTCAGTGTCTGTATCGCTCTCTCTGCTGCGGCAGCTTGTGGGCGTTTCGGGGCGTGGTCTGTCGTGGTCAGTGGGCGGAGTCGTGGGCGAGTCCGATGAAGAACTGGTCTGTGAAGGGGATGGTGGAAACGTGTCTCTAGTGGGTGGGGTGAGGTGTTCTGCTGCGTCTAGCAGGACATGGTGTGCATGGTTGGACTGTGTTCCATATGCCTTTAGCTGGTTAATATGGAACCACGCGGTCTTTCCATTAGGATATTTTATCCTATAAACTGAGGGGCTAATTTTATCCGAAATTGAATATGGGCCGGAATATTTTGGTGCCAAAAAACTGCTGGGGTTGTATACAGATAGCATTACCTGTTGCCCAACCTGGAATTCTGTGGGGTGTACGGTCTTGTTAAAGCATGCTGTGCGTTATCTACGCCGTTTCCCTAGCTGAACTGCGGCTGCGATCTGTGCAGACCTCACAGTCTCAACTAGGTCTTTAACTGTCTTTTCGTGTGTGAGGGCCGTCACTTCGGGGCTAGTCATGTCCAGTCCTAAAAGGAATTCTGTACCTTTCATAGGGCGTCCGGTCATGAGTGTGTGTGGTGTGTATCCTGTGGAAGTTGAAACTGTATTTCTGATGAACATGAGTGCAAATGGGAGCACTGAATCCCATGTTGAGTTGTTCTCTTGAACCATTTTTCTAAGTGTGGATTTTAGGGTCCGATTCATGCGCTCTACAATCCCGCTGGACTGTGGGTGATACGCAATGTGAAAGTTTTGTTTGATGCCAAATATTGTCAGGACGTTCTTCATGACACGTCCTGTGAAGTGAGATCCCTGGTCCGAATCAATACTTCGGGGTAAACCCCATCTCGTGAAGATGTGGTGGGTCAGGATCTTTGCAGCTGTCTTAGCTGTATTCGTTCTAGAGGGGAATGCCTCTACCCATTTGGTAAAGGTATCGATTACCACCAGAACGTATTTATAGCCATTCCTACAAGGGGGCAATGGTCCTATAAAGTCGATCTGGAGGTTTGTCCAGGGGCCATTAACTGGTCGAGTATGCCGAAGCTGTGCCTTTTTAGAATACCTCTCCGGGTTATTCTGGGCGCAAATAAGGCAATTCTCGATGTAGTGAGTTACATCTGTCCTTAGGTTAGGCCACCAACAGAGCTGCCTGAGGTGCCTCGTGGTCGTGTCGATTCCTTGGTGTCCATGCCCGTAATGGAACAAAGCAATCATTTGATTCCTGTCCTGCTGCGGGACCACATAAAGTTGGTCCTTGATGATCACACCCTCATGTGTGGTCAGTGCGTGTCTAAATTTGTCAAACTGAGGCACAAAGTTGCCTTTAAAAATCTCCCTGAGATCCTCATCCTGCTTTTGTGCTTCAGCTAAATCCCTGATATCGGTCTGTGAGACTTGAACTGCACTCACAGGGGCGCTAGCTGGTGCGCTAGCTGGGGGTGTCCACAAGTGTCCTCGCCTGGAACCTACCTTAGCCAGTGCGTCGGCTTTTACATTCCCAGGGGGGCATGACCTATGGTGGCTTCTAACTTTTATGATGCCGAAGGTTCTGTCCTTCGTTTTATCTAAAATGTGGCAGAGTAAAGGGGCTGATGGAAGGGGTTTCCCGTCTGCGGAGACAAAACCTCGTGTCCTCCACAGGGGTAGAAAATCTGTCAAACTGTTGCAGACATATAGACTGTCCGAATATATGTCCGCCGGGCTGGGGAAAGAATCGGGGTGGTCCACTATGTATGCTATGGCCGCGAGCTCTGCTGCCTGCGCGCCTAAGTAACCTGGCAATTTTAAAGCTATTTCTTCGAGTGCGCGACCCTGCACGTCCTCGACATAGATGCCGCATCCCGTGATACGCTCACCTTCTAAAACCGTGGATGAACCGTCCACGTATATCCGTAGTGGTCCACACGTGTCTGTGTGTTGGGGGCTTTGTCTTGGGTTCCCTATCTTCCTGGGGGGTGTCTTCGCTATGAAGGGTCCTGTGTTGTGTAGGGGTGCTACAATCTCGCATTCATGGGGCTGTCCTGGATATTGGAGGTTGTCGGCTAAAAATGTGTGTGTGCGGGTCCGTTTTACTGTAATGTCCCGTCCTTGTAAGAGTAGTGTCCACCTAGCTGCCCTAATTGGGCTAACTGAACTGTCCTTCAGTCGACCGTCTAGGAGTAACTGTGTGGGGGTGTGCTCGGTCAAAATAGTGATGGGGTTGAGTCCGGTAATGTACGCGAAGTATTGTACTGCCCAAAAAACTGCTAGGAGGTGCCTCTCGCAGGCTGAAAATCCTTGTTCCACTGGGTCTAAAAGTCGGGAGGCATAAGCCACTGGTCTTAGCTGCTCGTGCCGTTCCTGAAGTAACACGGCCGAGAGGGTCAGATCTGTGCTCGCTACCTCTATTGCATAGGGGGAAAGGTGGTCTGGGACTTGTAGCGCGGGTGCTGCGCTAAGGGCTCTCTTTAACTCCTCCACAGCCTCTGTATGCTGCGGAAGCCATTCCCAGGGGGCTCCTTTCTTAAGGAGGTCTGAGAGTGGGGCTGCCTTTGTCGCGAATCCGTCGATGTGGTTCCGACAATAACCAACCAGTCCTAAGAACGACCGGAGGGCTGAAACATTCTGGGGAAGGGGCAATTTGACAATCGAATCAATTCTTTTGAATTCGATCTCGCGTTTGCCGTGTGTGATGATTGTACCCAAATACATCACTTTGTTTTCCAAAATCTGGGCCTTTCTTGGGTTAACTTTACAGCCAATTGAGGTTAAAAGTTCCAGGAGCTCGGCCAGAAGCGTAATGTGCTCTGCCTTTGTGTCTGTCTGCAGTAGTAGGTCGTCCACATACTGTACCAGACATTCGGGGCGGGAAAATTTTTCTAGACCATCCGCCAGCTGTCGGTGGAAAATGGAGGGGGAATTGTGGAATCCTTGTGGAAGGCATGTCCACGTATACTGTTGTGTTTTGAAAGTGAAGGCAAATTTGTACTGGCACGCTTTTGCCAATGGGATTGACCAGAAGCCATTGCTAATGTCCAATACCGTGAAGAATTTGGAGTTGAGTCCCTGTTTAGGGATAGTCAGCATGGTTTTGTGAAGGGTAGGTCATGCCTCACAAACCTTATCGAGTTCTTTGAGAAGGTGACTGAACAGGTAGACAAGGGTAGAGCAGTTGATGTGGTGTATATGGATTTCAGTAAAGCGTTTGATAAGGTTCCCCACGGTCGGCTATTGCAGAAAATACGGAGGCTGGGGATTGAGGGTGATTTAGAGATGTGGATCAGAAATTGGCTAGTTGAAAGAAGACAGAGAGTGGTAGTTGATGGGAAATGTTCAGAATGGAGTTCAGTTACGAGTGGTGTACCACAAGGATCTGTTCTGGGGCCGTTGCTGTTTGTCATTTTTATAAATGACCTAGAGGAGGGCGCAGAAGGATGGGTGAGTAAATTTGCAGACGACACTAAAGTCGGTGGAGTTGTAGACAGTGCGGAAGGATGTTGCAGGTTACAGAGGGACATAGATAAGCTGCAGAGCTGGGCTGAGAGGTGGCAAATGGAGTTTAATGTGGAGAAGTGTGAGGTGATTCACTTTGGAAAGAATAACAGGAATGCGGAATATTTGGCTAATGGTAAAATTCTTGGTAGTGTGGATGAGCAGAGGGATCTCGGTGTCCATGTACATAGATCCCTGAAAGTTGCCACCCAGGTTGATAGGGTTGTGAAGAAGGCCTATGGTGTGTTGGCCTTTATTGGTAGAGGGATTGAGTTCCGGAGCCATGAGGTCATGTTGCAGTTGTACAAAACTCTAGTACGGCCGCATTTGGAGTATTGCGTACAGTTCTGGTCGCCTCATTATAGGAAGGACGTGGAAGCTTTGGAACGGGTGCAGAGGAGATTTACCAGGATGTTGCCTGGTATGGAGGGAAAATCTTATGAGGAAAGGCTGATGGACTTGAGGTTGTTTTCGTTAGAGAGAAGAAGGTTAAGAGGTGACTTAATAGAGGCATACAAAATGATCAGAGGGTTAGATAGGGTGGACAGCGAGAGCCTTCTCCCGCGGATGGAGGTGGCTAGCACGAGGGGACATAGCCTAAAATTGAGGGGTAATAGATATAGGACAGAGGTCAGAGGTGGGTTTTTTACGCAAAGAGTGGTGAGGCCGTGGAATGCCCTACCTGCAACAGTAGTGAACTCGCCAACATTGAGGGCATTTAAAAGTTTATTGGATAAGCATATGGATGATAAGGGCATAGTGTAGGTTAGATGGTCTTTAGTTTTTTTTTCCATGTCGGTGCAACATCGAGGGCCGAAGGGCCTGTACTGCGCTGTATCGTTCTATGTTCTATGTTCTATGTTCTATGTTTGAGCATGGTCTCGGGACTTGTTGCTACCGTGGGGGCTACTGCTGGGGTTACTTTGTTGAGTTCCCGATAATCGATGGTCAGACGCCATGATCCGTCGGGCTTTCTCACTGGCCAAATAGGGGCATTATTGGTCGAGGCTACTGTTCTAAGCACACCTTGCTCCAAAAAGCTACCTATTACCTTCTCTATTTCTCCCTCTGCTTCTAGGGGAAATCTGTATTGTTTCTGTGGTCTGGGGTCAGGTCCGGTAACGTGAATTTGTCCAGTCATTCTGCCACAGTCATGCCGGTGACTGGCAAATGCTGTCCTGTGTTTGTGTAATACTGCCTTTACTTGTCTGTCCGTGTTTAGTGTAGTCAGGTCAAATGAATAGTCTCCTACTGCTCTAATCCGATTAGCGTAGTCTCCTACTGTGAGGGTAGCGGGTGCTCTGTCCGATCTTGCCATTCGCCAGACACACTGGTTCACTGGGTCGAACGACAGGCTATGGGCATTCATGAAATCTATCCCTAGTATGTGTTCTGCTGTCCGGGGAAGATTTACTAATACGACGGGGTGTTTGGTGGAAATGTTCCCTAGCTGGATTGCTACGGGTGCTGTAATGTGTCCCTGCTGCGAGTGTCCTGTGAACCCGCTAAGTGTGATGGTGGATGTGGTCGGCCACGTGTCTGCCTGTGCCGTGGTGGTGGAATTAATCGTGGTGCGGGAACCTCCTGTGTCCCAAAGTAACTCTATGGGCTTCCCTCTAACCTTAGCTGTAACTACCGGTCTTCCGGATTGATCCCAAAGAGTGTCACAGACCCAAGTGGGGGAGCCCGAACACCGTCAGTCCGTTCCGTCCACATTGGTCTGTCCTGACTGTATGCCTATACTATGGATTGGTTTTGTTTTATTCCTAATCAGAGTGCCTGTCTGCTGGCCTCTCTGTGATCTCTGGGGTGCGTTACATTCCTTAGCCCAATGTCCTAACTGGCCACAGTTATAGCATTCCTGCGACTTCTGTGGAGGGCTGCTCTTTCCTTCATTCACCCACGCGGGGTTTTGGTGCTCTCTCACTGCCTGTATGTCCGCTGCAGCCTGAGCCTCTTCTGGGGACTTTACTTTGCCTCTGCCCTGAACTGATTGCTCCCAAGCGCGGGACAATCTTTTCAGGACCCACTTCTCATTATGGGCCTCCTCTGAGGGGTCGTAACTATTGCAAGCACTCTGTCCTGCATCTGTGGCATGGGAAATTATGGTGCGCGTCCATTTAACCATGTTTTCACGGTTCAAATGGGCTCTGTTTAAATCGCCAAAAACTGCGTTAAAATGGATCCACAGCCTTCCTGCAAATGCTGTGGGGTGCTCGGTTTTCTTCTGTCGGCACTTATTAAGTCCTTCTTTTTTTTTTATAAATGTTTTTATTCAGTTTTCATATTTTATATTGAACAAATTACAAATTGTTAGGAGAAAGAAAAAAGAAAAAAAACAAACACGCAAAAATTAACATACATATTTACAGGTAAGCATCTTCGTAGTAGTAACTGCGCCCCCCCCCCCCCCTCAACATGTTTATTTAGTTTGGTTTTGGGCCTTAGCTAGCCATCGAACCCCCGTAACGAACCTGTAGCCCCCCCCCCCCCTCCCGCTACCTTCCCCCGACTATTCTTCCTCTTGTACATTGGCCACAAATAGGTCCCGGAACAGTTGCATGAATGGCTCCCACGTTCTGTGGAAGCCGTCGTCCGACCCTCGGATGGCAAATTTGATTTTCTCCATTTGGAGAGATTCCGAGAGGTCGGACAGCCAGTCCGCAGCTCTGGGCGGTGCTGCTGACCGCCAGCCAAACAGGATTCTACGGCGGGCGATCAGGGAGGCAAAGGCAAGGGCGTCTGCCCTCCTCCCCAGGAATAGATCTGGCTGTTCTGAAACCCCGAAGACCGCCACTATCGGGCATGGCTCCACCCTCACCCCCACCACTTTGGACATAACCTCGAAGAAGGCTGTCCAGTACTCCACGAGTCTGGGGCAAGACCAGAACATGTGGGCGTGGTTGGCCGGGCCTCTTTGGCACCGTTCACATCTGTCTTCCACCTCCGGGAAGAACCTACTCATACGGGTTCTTGTTAAGTGGGCTCTATGTACCACTTTTAGTTGCGTCAGGCTGAGCCTTGCGCACGTGGAGGTGGAGTTGACCCTATGCAGTGCTTCGCTCCAGAGTCCCCACCCGATCTCCATCCCCAGGTCGTCCTCCCATTTCCTCCTTGTTGCTATTAAGTCCTTCTACTGGGTCACCTCGATTATACCCTATGGCATCTAAAATGGAGGTGTGCATTTCCTCTAGGGTGCCTCCGCCAACGTTCTGTGGTTCGGGGAGGGCTGCTACTACCGATTGGTCTAAGCTCAGAACTGTGAGCTTAACCTGCTCTCTCTCGTCCAGGCCGTACATGGTTGCCCGTTGCTTTGCTTTTGCGAAAAATTGGTGGGGGTCTGCGGTGGGGAGAAACGGAGTGATCTTCTCACACGCGTCCCTGAGTTGGGTTACAGTTAAGGGGATGGTGTAGGTGATATCGGGTGCGCCTTCTGTGGTCGCTTTCCTCTGGGTGGTGACTGGATTCATTGGTACGATAACTAGCTGATCTGTGGGGGGTTGGGGTGCTTGTCTTTTCTGCTGCGCTGCTGGCGCACATGTTCCCTGAACATAACGCTGCGCTGTCTCACTTAACTCTTTCCAGTCTGGGGCATTCTCCTCATCTAACTGCGTTCCAAAGGTGCTTTGAAACCCATTTTGCACTGAAAGCAGCGATTGCAGCTCCGCAATCTGCTTCCTGCATTTCGCATGATCTACTGTACTCTGTCTTTGTTCTGTGGTGGCAGCATGGAGTGCTCTCAAAGCTGCTTTAAGGTCAGAGCATTGCCTCTGCAAAGCCTCTACCTGCTTCTCTGATTCTTCTCTTATCAGGACGGCACGTTGCACGTCCTGATAGGCCTTTTCGTACTGGGTCTGGGAACTGCTGAGATGGGCTAGACAAGACTGATGTGCCCTCTTGGCATCATCCACCTCTCTACCTTTCTCTGCCAACTTCCCTCTAAGATCCGTATTCTCTTTCTCGATGTCCCTGACATCCACTTTACTCATTCGATTTCTCTCCTCTAATTCTGCCCGGAGCGTCTGAACGACCTCCTCTGTGCCTCGCAATTGTGCCAAACAGGACACGATTGCCATCGGCTTGCGTGCTTTACTAAGGGTCTTCTTATGAATTTGAGAGAGGTTCTCCCACCAAGTATGTCCTATACTTCCGGGACCTGTCTCCTCATTCAAACAGAATTCTTTCCAAAGGGGCCATCCCTTTCCTTGCAGATACTTGCGGAGTTCCAGCTCCCACACGGGACACTGACCTACTCGGCTACTGCTGGTCGCTGCGACCACAAACCGTTCTGGATTCATGAGGCGTTCCATTGCCTGCATGGCCATTTTCTCTGACTCACTTAATTTGGAACAGGGGGTGTTGAGGTTATGTCTCACGAAACGGGTAAGGCTTCCGCTATGTTCCGTTCACAAAACTACCGAAAGTTTGTCGCAACAAAAATGCTTTCAGGTTTTCCTTACAACCCTGTTAGTACGCATGCACTAAACACACTTCCGAATTACGTTTATTCGTTTGAACACCTTGAATACTTGTGATTTCTTTCCTTTTTCTTTACTCAGATTTCTAATTCAAATTTCAGGGTCCTCGACGGAGTGGGGGTGCCACTTGTAACCGTGTCCCATCCAGAGTCGCCACTAAATGTTGCACGTTTTACTTGAGTGTAATACGCATTTATTGGAGTGTATTAACACGTATCCGTTTAAAGGCCGTGTGCTTAACACTGCTACAGCTCTGTGTGTGTAATTTCAGCTCGGAGTCGCCAGGTGTCGTATATAAACACCTCACAAGTATATCAAGGTCAGGTTCAAAGTAATAAAACTATACACCGATTAGTAAGTTCCAACGATCAATATTTATTATACAAATATAATAAATACGCATGCACACGCTAAAGACTAATACCTATTTCTACTATTAAACGACTAAATACTTATCTAAGTGGGAACCAGCAAGGTCAGGGGACAAGGCCTTTGTTCCTTTCTGGGCTGCACCTTCTGTTCGTTATTAGTCGAATACTGTATAAGTTCACGTAGCGAGCGTCGTTTTGGGACTTACTGAACGATGGCTGGTGCTCAACGGCTGGTTATGGAAGACAGGATCAACGGCTGGAGTCGGAGTCAGGATACAACAGCAACGGGGTCAACAGCGGAGCCGGAGCAAAAGCAGACAGAACCATGTGCGGGGTCTATCTTTATAGGGGTCCCCAATGTCCGTGCCTTTTCGGGGCGGGCTTTACCTGCCATGCATCGATTGGATCATTTCCCAATCGATGTCTCACAAATCCCCCAATCTGAGGGTCTCTTCTCGATGGGTGGGGCGGTCTCTAGGGTGTTTTGTGATGGTTACTTCTGGTGCCGTTTCGACTGGGCCTCCACTTAAAGTATCCATTCAAAACCAAATGTTGCTATTGTGTGGGCCCAGACCTGGATTGCCTCATTACTATGCAAAGCGTTTTGCTATTTGCATCTTTGGTTGAGATCTTCCACCTGGCCATAAACTAGTTTTGCTACGTGCAGAATGCTAATTAGCTTTTGCAGACTGCTTGTCTTGGCTAAAACTGCTTTCTCCCTGCAGTCTTAGCAGTTCTCCATTTTGTTAGCCCAGTGTCCATCTTAGGTGGCTACACATGACTGGTCCACGCCATCAGGAATTTGCCCGGTTGGGGATGGAGAATAGCGGGGTGGGCCTCAGGCAATGGCCTGAGGCGGTGGATAATCGGCATGCCGTACTCCTATACTACGCTGATTTTAGGGGGGGTGGAGAATCGCGGAACTGCGCTGCTCCCGATTTTGCGCGGGAGACCGGATTCGCCGCCCCCGTTGCCGAACGTGATTTCGGCGTCAGGTTGCGGAGAATCCAACCCCTTATCTCTGAACCCGTCACGTGGGTGGCCAGCTCGATGCGGTCTGTTCGAGTGTGTGGCGGTTCGTTCGAGTGTGCGGCAGTTTGTTGGAGTGTGCGGCGGTTCGTTCGAGAATGCGGCGGTTTGTTGGAGTGTGCGGCGGTTTGTTCGAGTGTGCGGCGGTTTGTTGGAGTGTGCGGCGGTTCGTTCGAGTGTGCGGCGGTTTGTTGGAGTGTGCGGCGGTTCGTTCGAGTGTGCGGCGGTTTGTTGGAGTGTGCGGCGGTTTGTTCGAGTGTGCGGCGGTTCGTTCGAGTGTGCGGCGGTTTGTTCGAGTGTGCGGCGGTTCGTTCGAGTGTGCGGCAGTTTGTTGGAGTGTGCGGCGGTTAGTTGGAGTGTGCGGCGGTTTGTTGGAGTGTGCGGCGGTTGGTTCGAGTGTACGGCGGTTTGTTCGAGTGTGCGGCGGTTCGTTCGAGTGTGCGGCGGTTCGTTCGAGTGTGCGGCGGTTTGTTGGAGTGTGCGGCGGTTTGTTCGAGTGTGCGGCGGTTTGTTGGAGTGTGCGGCAGTTTGTTGGAGTGTGCGGCGGTTTGTTGGAGTGTGCGGCGGTTTGTTCGAGTGTGCGGCGGTTTGTTGGAGTGTGCGGCGGTTTGTTGGAGTGTGCGGCGGTTTGTTCGAGTGTGCGGAGTATTGTTGGAGTGTGCGGCGGTTTGTTCGAGTGTGCGGCGGTTTGTTGGAGTGTGCGGCAGTTTGTTGGAGTGTGCGGCGGTTTGTTCGAGTGTGCGGCGGTTTGTTCGAGTGTGCGACGGTTTGTTGGAGTGTGCGGCGGTTTGTTGGAGTGTGCGGCGGTTTGTTGGAGTGTGCGGCGGTTTGTTCGAGTGTGCGGCGGTTTGTTGGAGTGTGCGGCGGTTTGTTCGAGTGTGCGGCGGTTTGTTCGAGTGTGCGGCGGTTTGTTCGAGTGTGCGGGCGGTTTGTTCGGAGTGTGCGGCGGTTTGTTCGAGTGTGCGGCGGTTTGTTCGAGTGTGCGGCGGTTTGTTCGAGTGTGCGGCGGTTTGTTGGAGTGTGCGGCGGTTTGTTGGAGTGTGCGGCGGTTTGTTCGAGTGTGCGGCGGTTTGTTCGAGTGTGCGGCGGTTTGTTCGAGTGTGCGGCGGTTTGTTCGAGTGTGCGGCGGTTTGTTGGAGTGTGCGGCGGTTTGTTCGAGTGTGCGGCAGTTTGTTCGAGTGTGCGGCGGTTTTTTCGAGTGTGCGGCGGTTCGTTCGAGTGTGCGGCGGTTTGTTCGAGTGTGCGGCGGTTCGTTCGAGTGTGCGGCAGTTTGTTGGAGTGAGCGGCGGTTAGTTCGAGTGTGCGGCGGTTTGTTCGAGTGTGCGGCGGTTTGTTGGAGTGTGCCGTTTGTCGAGTGTGCGGCGGTTTTTTGAGTGTGCGACGTTTGTTTCAGTGTGCGGCGGTTTGTTCGAGTGTGTGGCGGTTTTTCGAGTGGCGCGTTCGTTCGATGTGCGGCGGTTTGTTCGAGTGTGCGGCGGTTTTTCGAGTGTGCGCGGTTTGTTCGAGTGTGCGGCGGTTTGTTGGAGTGTGCGGCGGTTTGTTGGAGTGTGCGGCGGTTTGTTGGAGTGTACGGCGGTTTGTTCGAGTGTACGGCGGTTTGTTCGAGTGTGCGGCGGTTTGTTCGAGTGGGCGGCGTTTGTTGAGTGTACGCGGTTTGTTCGAGTGTGCGGCGGTTTGTTCGAGTGTGCGGCGGTTTTCGAGTGTGCGGCGGTTTGTTGAGTGTGCGGCGGTTTGTTGGAGTGTGCGGCGGTTAGTTGGAGTGTGCGGCGGTTTGTTGGAGTGTGCGGCGGTTTGTTGGAGTGTGCGGCGGTTTTGTTCGAGTGTGCGGCGGTTTGTTCGAGTGTGCGGCGGTTTGTTGGAGTGTGCGGCGGTTTGTTCGAGTGTGCGGCGGTTTGTTCGAGTGTGTGACGATTTGTTCGAGTGTGCGGCGGTTTGTTCGAGTGTGCGACAGTTTGTTGGAGTGTGCGGCGGTTTGTTCGAGTGTGCGGGGGTTTGTTCGAGTGTGCGGGGGTTTGTTCGAGTGTGCGGCGGTTTGTTGGAGTGTGCGGCGGTTTGTTGGAGTGTGCGGCGGTTTGTTGGAGTGTACGGCGGTTGGTTCGAGTGTGCGGCGGTTTTGTTGGAGTGTGCGGCGGTTAGTTGGAGTGTGCGGCGGTTTGTTGGAGTGTGTGGCGGTTTGTTCGAGTGTGCGGCGGTTTGTTCGAGTGTACGGCGGTTTGTTCGAGTGTGCGGCGGTTTGTTCGAGTGTGCGGCGGTTTGTTCGAGTGTGCGACGGTTTGTTGGAGTGTGCGGCGGTTTGTTCGAGTGTGCGGCGGTTTGTTCGAGTGTGCGACGGTTTGTTGGAGTGTGTGGCGGTTTGTTCGAGTGTGCGGCGGTTTGTTCGAGTGTGCGGCGGTTTGTTCGAGTGTGCGGCGGTTTGTTGGAGTGTGCGGCGGTTAGTTGGAGTGTGCGGCGGTTTGTTGGAGTGTGCGGCGGTTTGTTGGAGTGTGCGGCGGTTTGTTCGAGTGTGCGGCGGTTTGTTCGAGTGTGCGGCGGTTTGTTGGAGTGTGCGGCGGTTTGTTCGAGTGTGCGGCGGTTTGTTCGAGTGTGTGACGATTTGTTCGAGTGTGCGGCGGTTTGTTCGAGTGTGCGACAGTTTGTTGGAGTGTGCGGCGGTTGTTCGAGTGTGCGGCAGTTCGTTCGAGTGTGCGGCGGTTTTTTCGAGTGTGCGGCGGTTCGTTCGAGTGTGCGGCGGTTTGTTCGAGTGTGCGGCGGTTCGTTCGAGTGTGCGGCAGTTTGTTGGAGTGAGCGGCGGTTAGTTCGAGTGTGCGGCGGTTTGTTCGAGTGTGCGGCGGTTTGTTCGAGGGTGTGCCGGTTTGGTCGAGTGTGCGGCGGTTTGTTGGAGTGTGCGACGGTTTGTTCAAGTGTGCGGCGGTTTGTTCGAGTGTGTGGCAGGTTTGTTCGAGTGCGCGGCGGTTCGTTCGAGTGTGCGGCGGTTTGTTCGAGTGTGCGGCGGTTCGTTCGAGTGTGCGGCGGTTTGTTCGAGTGTGCGCGGTTCGTTCGAGTGTGCGGCAGTTTGTTGGAGTGTGCGGCGGTTAGTTGGAGTGTGCGGCGGTTTGTTGGAGTGTACGGCGGTTGGTTCGAGTGTGCGGCGGTTCGTTCGAGTGTGCAGCGGTTCGTTCGAGTGTGCGGCGGTTTGTTGGAGTGTGCGGCGGTTTGTTCGAGTGTGCGGCGGTTTGTTCGAGTGTGCGGTGGTTTGTTCGAGTGTGCCGCAGTTTGTTGGAGTGTGCGGCGGTTTGTTCGAGAGTGCGGCGGTTTGTTCGAGTGTGCGGCGGTTTGTTCGAGTGTGCGACGGTTTGTTGGAGTGTGCGGCGGTTTGTTCGAGTGTGCGGCAGTTCGTTCGAGAGTGCGGCGGTTTGTTCGAGTGTGCGGCGGTTCGTTCGAGTGTGCGGCGGTTTGTTCGAGTGTGCGGCGGTTCGTTCGAGTGTGCGGCGGTTTGTTCGAGTGTGCGGCGGTGTGTTCGAGTGTGCGGCAGTTTGTTGGAGTGTGCGGCGGTTTGTTGGAGTGTGCGGCGGTTTGTTGGAGTGTGCGGCAGTTTGTTCGAGTGTGCGGCGGTTCGTTCGAGTGTGCGACGGTTTGTTGGAGTGTGCGGCGGTTTGTTCAAGTGTGCGACGGTTTGTTGGAGTGTGCGGCGGTTTGTTGGAGTGTGCGGCGGTTTGTTGGAGTGTGCGGCGGTTTGTTCGAGTGTGCGGCGGTTTGTTGGAGTGTGCGGAGGATTGTTCGAGTGTGCGGCGGTTTGTTCGAGTGTGCGGCGGTTTGTTGGAGTGTGCGGCGGTTTGTTGGAGTGTGCGGCGGTTTGTTCGAGTGTGCGGCGGTTTGTTCGAGTGTGCGACGGTTTGTTGGAGTGTGCGGCGGTTTGTTCGAGTGTGCAACGGTTTGTTGGAGTGTGTGGCGGTTTGTTCGAGTGTGCGGCAGTTCGTTCGAGTGTGCGGCGGTTTGTTCGAGTGTGCGGCGGTTCGTTCGAGTGTGCGGCGGTTTGTTCGAGTGTGCGGCGGTTCGTTCGAGTGTGCGGCAGTTTGTTGGAGTGAGCGGCAGTTAGTTCGAGTGTGCGGCGGTTTGTTCGAGTGTGCGGCGGTTTGTTCGAGGGTGCGCCGGTTTGGTCGAGTGTGCGGCGGTTTGTTGGAGTGTGCGGCGGTTTGTTCGAGCGTGCGGCGGTTTGTTGGAGTGTGCGGCGGTTTGTTCGAGTGCGCGGCGGTTTGTTCGAGTGTGCGGCGGTTTGTTCGAGTGTGCGGCGGTTTGTTCGAGTGTGCGGCGGTTTGTTCGAGTGTGTGGCGGTTTGTTCGAGTGCGCGGCGGTTCGTTCGAGTGTGCGGCGGTTTGTTCGAGTGTGCGGCGGTTCGTTCGAGTGTGCGGCGGTTTGTTCGAGTGTGCGGCGGTTTGTTCGAGTGTGCGGCAGTTTGTTGGAGTGTGCGGCGGTTAGTTGGAGTGTGCGGCGGTTTGTTGGAGTGTACGGCGGTTGGTTCGAGTGTGCGGCGGTTCGTTCGAGTGTGCGGCGGTTCGTTCGAGTGTGCGGCGGTTTGTTGGAGTGTGCGGCGGTTTGTTCGAGTGTGCGGCGGTTTGTTGGAGTGTGCGGCAGTTTGTTGGAGTGTGCGGCGGTTTGTTGGAGTGTGCGGCGGTTTGTTCGAGTGTGCGGCGGTTTGTTGGAGTGTGCGGCGGTTTGTTCGAGTGTGCAGAGTATTGTTGGAGTGTGCGGCGGTTTGTTCGAGTGTGCGGCGGTTTGTTGGAGTGTGCGGCAGTTTGTTGGAGTGTGCGGCGGTTTGTTCGAGTGTGCGGCTGTTTGATCGAGTGTGCGGCGGTTTGTTGGAGTGTGCGGCGGTTCGTTCGAGTGTGCGGCGGTTCGTTCGAGTGTGCGGCAGTTTGTTCGAGTGTGCGGCGGTTTGTTGGAGTGAGCGGCGGTTTGTTGGAGTGTGCGGCGGTTTGTTGGAGTGTGCGGCGGTTTGTTGGAGTGTGCGGCGGTTTGTTGGAGTGTGCGGCGGTTTGTTGGAGTGTGCGGCGGTTTGTTGGAGTGTGCGGCGGTTTGTTGGAGTGTGCGGCGGTTTGTTCGAGTGTGCGGCGGTTTGTTGGAGTGTGCGGCGGTTTGTTGGAGTGTGCGGCGGTTTGTTGGAGTGTGCGGCGGTTTGTTGGAGTGTGCGGCGGTTTGTTCGAGTGTGCGGCGGTTTGTTGGAGTGTGCGGAGGATTGTTCGAGTGTGCGGCGGTTTGTTCGAGTGTGCGGCGGTTTGTTGGAGTGTGCGGCGGTTTGTTGGAGTGTGCGACGGTTTGTTCGAGTGTGCGGCGGTTTGTTCGAGTGTGCGACGGTTTGTTGGAGTGTGCGGCGGTTTGTTCGAGTGTGCGGCAGTTCGTTCGAGTGTGCGGCGGTTTGTTCGAGTGTGCGGCGGTTCGTTCGAGTGTGCGGCGGTTTGTTCGAGTGTGCGGCGGTTCGTTCGAGTGTGCGGCAGTTTGTTGGAGTGAGCGGCGGTTAGTTCGAGTGTGCGGCGGTTTGTTCGAGTGTGCGGCGGTTCGTTCGAGTGTGCGGCGGTTTGTTGGAGTGTGTGGCGGTTTGTTCGAGTGTGCGGCGGTTCGTTCGAGTGTGCGGCGGTTTGTTGGAGTGTGCGGCGGTTTGTTCGAGTGTGCGGCGGTTTGTTCGAGTGTGCGGCGGTTTGTTGGAGTGTGCGGCGGTTTGTTCGTGTGTGCGGCGGTTTGTTCGAGTGTGCGGCGGTTCGTTCGAGTGTGCGGCGGTTTGTTCGAGTATGCGGCGGTTTGTTGGAGTGTGCGGCGGTTTGTTCGAGTGTGCGGCGGTTTGTTCGAGTGTGCGGCGGTTCGTTCGAGTGTGCGGCGGTTTGTTCGAGTGTGCGGCGGTTTGTTCGAGTGTGCGGCGGTTTGTTGGAGTGTGCGGCGGTTTGTTGGAGTGTGCGGCGGTTTGTTCGAGTGTGCTGCGGTTTGTTCGAGTGTGCGGCGGTTTGTTGGAGTGTGCGGCGGTTTGTTCGAGTGTGCGGCGGTTTGTTCGAGTGTGCGGCGGTTCGTTCGAGTGTGCGGCGGTTCGTTCGAGTGTGCGGCGGTTTGTTCGAGTGTGCGGCGGTTTGTTCGAGTGTGCGCCGGTTCGTTCGAGTGTGCGACGGTTTGTTGGAGTGTGCGGCGGTTTGTTCGAGTGTGCGGCGGTTTGTTCGAGTGTGCGGCGGTTCGTTGGAGTGTGCGGCGGTTTGTTCGAGTGTGCGGCGGTTTGTTGGAGTGTGCGGCGGTTCGTTCGAGTGTGCGGCGGTTCGTTCGAGTGTGCGGCGGTTTGTTGGAGTGTGCGGCGGTTTGTTCGAGTGTACGGCGGTTTGTTCGAGTGTGCGACGGTTTGTTCGAGTGTACGGCGGTTTGTTGGAGTGTGCGGCGGTTTGTTGGAGTGTGCGGCGGTTTGTTGGAGTGCGCGGCGGTTTGTTGGAGTGTGCGACGGTTTGTTCGATTGTGCAGCGGTTTGTTGGAGTGTGCGGCGGTTTGTTCGAGTGTACGGCGGTTTGTTCGAGTGTGCGACGGTTTGTTCGAGTGTGCGGCGGTTCGTTCGAGTGTGCGGCGGTTTGTTCGAGTGTACGGCGGTTTGTTCGAGTGTGCGACGGTTTGTTCGAGTGTACGGCGGTTTGTTGGAGTGTGCGGCGGTTTGTTGGAGTGTGCGGCGGTTTGTTGGAGTGTGCGGCGGTTTGTTGGAGTGCGCGGCGGTTTGTTGGAGTGTGCGGCGGTTTGTTGGAGTGTGCGGCGGTTTGTTGGAGTGCGCGGCGGTTTGTTGGAGTGTGCGGCGGTTTGTTGGAGTGCGCGGCGGTTTGTTCGAGTGTACGGCGGTTTGTTGGAGTGCGCGGCGGTTTGTTGGAGTGTGCGGCGGTTTGTTGGAGTGTGCGGCGGTTTGTTCGAGTGTGCGGCGGTTTGTTGGAGTCGGGCGGCGGTTTGTTCGAGTGTGCGGCGGTTTGTTGGAGTGTGCGGCGGTTTTTGCGAGTGTGCGGCGGTTTGTTCGAGTGTGCGGCGGTTTGTTCGAGTGTGCGGCGGTTTGGTGGAGTGTGCGGCGGTTTGTTGGAGTGTGCGGGCGGTTTGTTCGAGTGTGCGGGCGGTTGTTCGGTGTGGCGGCGGTTTGTTCGAGTGTGCGGCGGTTTGTTGGAGTGTGCGGCGGTTTGTTGGAGTGTGCGGCGGTTTGTTGGAGTGTGCGGCAGTTTGTTGGAGTGTGCGGCGGTTTGTTGGAGTGTGCGGCGGTTTGTTCGAGTGTGCGGCGGTTTGGTTCGAGTGTGCGCGGTTTGTTCGAGTGTGCGGCGGTTTGTTTCGAGTGTGCGGCGGTTTGTTCGAGTGTGCGACGGTTTGTTGAGTGTGCGGCGGTTTCGTTCGAGTGTGCGGTGGTTTGTTCGAGTGTGCGGCGGTTTGTTCGAGTGTGCGGCGGTTTGTTCGAGTGTGCGGCGGTTTGTTCGAGTGTGCGGCGGTTTGTTGGAGTGTGCGGCGGTTTGTTGGAGTGTGCGGCGGTTTGTTCGAGTGTTGTGCGGTTTGTTGGAGTGTGCGGCGGTTTGTTGGAGTGTGCGACGGTTTGTTCGAGTGTACGGCGGTTTGTTCGAGTGTACGGCGGTTTGTTCGAGTGTGCGGCGGTTTGTTGGAGTGTGCGGCGGTTTGTTCGAGTGTGCGGCGGTTTGTTCGAGTGTGCGGCGGTTTGTTCGAGTGTGCGGCGGTTTGTTGGAGTGTGCGGCGGTTTGTTCGAGTGTGCGGCGGTTTGTTGGAGTGTGCGGCGGTTTGTTCGAGTGTGCGGCGGTTTGTTCGAGTGTGCGGCGGTTTGTTCGAGTGTCCGGCGGTTTGTTCGAGTGTGCGGCGGTTTGTTCGAGTGTGCGGCGGTTTGTTCGAGTGTGCGGCGGTTTGTTGGAGTGTGCGGCGGTTTGTTCGAGTGTGCGGCGGTTTGTTCGAGTGTGCGGCGGTTTGTTCGAGTGTGCGGCGGTTTGTTGGAGTGTGCGGCGGTTTGTTGGAGTGTGCGACGGTTTGTTCGAGTGTACGGCGGTTTGTTCGAGTGTACGGCGGTTTGTTCGAGTGTGCGGCGGTTTGTTGGAGTGTACGGCGGTTTGTTCGAGTGTCCGGCGGTTTGTTCGAGTGTGCGGCGGTTTGTTCGAGTGTGCGGCGGTTTGTTGGAGTGTGCGGCGGTTTGTTCGAGTGTGCGGCGGTTTGTTGGAGTGTGCGGCGGTTTGTTCGAGTGTGCGGCGGTTTGTTCGAGTGTGCGGCGGTTTGTTCGAGTGTGCGGCGGTTTGTTCGAGTGTGCGGCGGTTTGTTCGAGTGTGCGGCGGTTTGTTCGAGTGTGCGGCGGTTTGTTGGAGTGTGCGGCGGTTTGTTCAAGTGTGCGGCGGTTTGTTCGAGTGTGCGGCGGTTTGTTCGAGTGTGCGGCACTATGCCTCCGGGGTCAAAATGGGAATTTAAAAAACAAAACAAGATTCTCTGCCTTGATGGCAAGCAATGCCAACGGATTCAATGAAAGACCTTCCAACAATGCAGCTACCATTCTTGAAAACAAGTTATTCCCATTGAAACATGATTATCTGTGAAAGGAGAAAGGACTGCGAGAGTAATCAGTGCCCATGAATTCTTTACTCTCGGACTTTGCTCAACCTCCAGCAAACGTGGGCTTGAGTTTAGATAATGTCATTAAATTTTACCCCTGGCGGTGGATTGGTGGATTTCCAGTTATCGGGGGTCCTGTGCCCAGCTTCATTTTTGGTGCCCTCCTTCTGTCACCCGGGAGCCAAAGACCAGAAAATGCCCAAGTTGGTCACTGCTTCTCCACTTGTTGCCTGTTTGAATCATTGCCTTGTTGAAAGGCTTACCTCTTCTCTGAATGCAAGATGCACTGCCAGCGTGAGTAACAAATTGCAGAGTCTGCAAGTCGAGAAACGGTGTTTTGCAATTTAGAGAAATATGCCAACGGCTGTTTCTTCTTTTTTCAATTTTTCCAATTAAGGGGCAATGTAGCGTGGCCAATCCCTGCACCCTGCACATATTTGGGTTGTGGGGGGGGGGGGGGGGGGGGGGGGGGGGTGGGGGGGGGGGGGGGTTGGGGGGGGGGGGGGGTGAGACCGACACAGACACGGGGAGAACATGCAAACTCCACACGAACAGTGACCCGGGACCCGAGAAGAAAAGGTCCATTCAGATGGAGAACGACATTAGCAACGAGAGTGTCAACAGAGCTCACGGATAGCTGCAGCAAACCACTTCTCAATGTTTCTCTACTTCTTAAGGTTCGTCAGTTTACCCTTCCCCTTGTGTGTTTGCACCTACCTCAGTGAATGTTTCTGCTTCATCAGTACTGATTCCAAAAATGACTTAGAACATACAGTGTGAGAAGGAGGCCAGTCGGCCCATCGAGACTGCACCGACCCATTTAAGCCCTCACTTCCACCCTATCCCCATAACCCCTCTGGTCACTGAGGGCAATTTATCACGGCTAATCCACCTAACATGCACGTCTTTGACTGTGGGAGGAAACCAGAGCACCCGGAGGAAACCCACGCAGACATGGGGTATCCGTGCAGACTCCGCACAGACAGTGATCCAGCAGGGAATCGCACCTGGGACCCTGGCGCTGTGAAGCCACAGTGCAATCCACTTGTGCTACCGTGCTGCCCATGTTTCAGACACACGCTGTTGTGCACCACATGTCCTGCCTGGTTCAAACTGTTGAATCCAGATTCCTCTGTTCGGCAAGACCTGTTGAGGAAGTAACATTCAGGTTCCCAATCCAGAATCTGCAGGCAAAAAAATAAAGCGGGAGCCAAATTAGGATATAAAACAGAAACTACTGGACAATTTCAGCTGGTCTGACAGCATCTGTGGAGAGAGAGTTGCACAGACCAGATTTCTGTCCTGATCTTGAACCTCTTTAAAGAAAAAGAATGAGTGGATGCGCTTTCCGCCAGCACTCAGTCAGGGTGGGGACTGATAGAGCCGACACCAGAGATCAGGAAGCAGTCTTTAAAGGGCACCCGATCGGGTCTGCAACCTAACGGTCCCCAGATCCCACCACGGAGATACCAGGGGCTGTATTTCCCGATTCTGCGTCCACGTAACCATTCTCTCTGATAACTTAGTCTTTCTCACCCCAATCCCGAACATCAAATATTATTTCTCGCACAGCTTTAATTGGGCCCAGGAGTGGTGTGGTTCATCAAAAGCTTTGGCATACTATATTGCAGTGCTGCAGATTCAAAAGAAATGTTTTGTGGGGTAGGCTTATTTTTTAATGAATCCCATTTGCCTGAAGGTAAGTTGCTATCGCCGTACTCCAGCCATAAGAAAGCTTCAAGCTCATGCAGAAAACATTGAACAAATACACTAGCATGGTAAGACATATTGTGCAAGGCCTTCACAGTTTGCCATCGAATTCCGAGGGGAGATTACAGAATTACAACCATTCATTAGAGGCATTTTTTCCTCCCATTTTTGGCACTACCTGAATCAACCTGAATCAGCAGGTAAGGGATTAACCCGCAACACCGTGCAATCTGTGAGCGGGATTTTCGCCTCACCCACCTCGCACGGCTTTTATGGCGGCAATGGCGGCTCACCATTGGCTGGCAGTGGGCTCTTCCTGTCCCGCTGCTTTCAATGGGTTTTCCCGTTGTTTGCTCCTTCCGTCGCTGGGGAATCCGCGTCAAGGAGGGGGGGGGGGGGGGGTGGGGTGGGTGCAAAGCCATCAGTTTAAACTTATCTACAAGATTTTCCTCAAGCTACACATTATTTTGACCCAACCTTACTTCCTCTCCCCTCCTTTCCATTTCTCTATCGTGTAGTTGAAATTCAACCGGCCGTCACCTCAACCATTCCATGGGATGGTGGGATTTCACAATTCTCAACCTCTGCCGAGGACATGTTCTCACTGTTGGATTTCTAAGTGGCTATCTTGAGTTTATAGGCCATAAGCCTGCGACGGTGACTGAGGGAAAGGGGCGGAGCAAGTGACAAGGATCGCTGTGTTGGAGGATGATGACTCTAATCTTTGCCAATGTCCAGCTGGAGATAATAGTGACTAAACTAAGATAGGAAATAGGCTGACAACATGGGGACAGTAATAGAGGAGGGGTTGGGGGTGAGGGGCGGAATGGGAGTCATAGTTTTAAACTCTATCATTTTGCTCTGGATCCTGCTTCATTCGAATGAAAAATAAACCTCATGTTTCAAATGAAGTATTCCTCATGTAGCCTAGCGAATTTCTTGAGTGCGTCCTCTGCATCTTCCTAGGGTGGGTGCCACAAACCAAACTATTCTTACACCATTCTTTAAAAAAAAATGTAGAGTGCCCAATAATTTTTTTTCCCAATTCATAGAACAGTACAGCACAGAACAGGCCCTTCGGCCCTCGATGTTGTGCCGAGCAATGATCACCCTATTCAAACCCACTTATCCACCCTATACCCATAACCCAACAACCCCCCCCTTAACCTTACTTTTTAGGAAACTACGGGCAATTTAGCATGGCCAATCCACCCAACCTGCACATCTTTGGACTGTGGGAGGAAACCGGAGCACCCAGAGGAAACCCACGCACACACGGGGAGGACGTGCAGACTCCGCACAGACAGTGACCCAGCCGGGAATCGAACCTGGGACCCTGGAGCTGTGAAGCATTGATGCTAACCACCATGCTACCGTGCTGCAATTCAGGGGCAATTTTAGTGTGGCCAATCCACCTAACCTGCATATTTTTGGATTGTGGGGGTGAGACCTACGCAAACACAGGGAGAATGTGCAAACGCCACACGGACGCTGACCTGGGGCCGGGATCGAACTGTGCCTCCATGCCACCCTTTCTTACACCATTCTGAAGGTTTCATGTTGGCTCATCGTTGCCTCTTAACTTTGATACTCTGAGCCTTTGTGTCATAATATACACCAGTATATCATGGTGCAGACACACACTGATGGACACACACAGGGACCAATCAACATGTACAAACACTACAGCCAATCACCAGTTAGAATACACACACTATAAAGGCAGAGGGCACCACGGTTCCCGCTCATTCTGGGTGCTGCCTCTCAGTGTAACAGGAACTCATCCAGCCCAGCACAGACTCACACCACATTCTGAGAGAACCAACTGGTTCGGACAAGGCTTAGGTCTCTAGTTTAAGGTAGCATCACTTAGACCCACAGTCATCGTGTGTTAGTTAGTTAGAAATAGTTAATAAAATTGAGTTGAACCTTCATCAGTGTTGGAAGTGTCTGTTCATCTCTCAAGTCTACACTCGCCAACACTTCACTTTGGTGACAAAATCGAGAGTTATCAGGTTTCTTTAAACAGCCGTAGCTCGGCCCCAAGCTGAGAGGCTGAAAGAGGATTCAAAATGGATACATGAGGCCAGGGATCAGTGAATAAAACTTGAGGATGTTCCTTTATATTTATTTAGCCACTAGGTGGCGGAAATTCAGCGCTTACTGCTTCTCTGCAGACACTCTTGTTCAAAGCTGCTGTTGCATTCTCCAGCGTTGCCTTGGAAGCAACCCAAAAGGGTTTGAGCTGGCTAACACAGACTAAACATCATCAGAATATATTTCATTAAAAATAAGAGGAAATAATATTATTGCCGATGTCATGCTAACCCTATCAATACAAACATTCTGTGGTGAGAGCAGTCCTCATGCTTTGGCTCTGACATTGCATCTATCAATTAGGTAATTAAATAATTTCAAAAATGTTGACAACTAATCCTTGTGGCAATACTTCCTATATTTTAAAATACACATGCCGGCTCAACCCAGGCAGGCGCATTGGCGGCTCCATTCAGCTGCTGCAGCTTCGCCCTGCCTTTGCAGCCGAGCACGGTTGGGTGCCTTGTCTTGCTGCACTTTGATCGGTACGCCCGAACAGGCGCCGGAATGTGGCGACTAGGGGCTTTTCACAGTAACTTGATTGAAGCCTACTCGTGACAATAAGCGATTTTCAATTTCATTTTTAAATTTCAGCTGGTCCCTTTGGCCGGAAGCCAGTGTGTCGGCAGGACGTTCTCTCTCCTACCTTGAAGGCGCGGCATGAATGCAAGTTGTGGCATTGGGGCTGGTGTGGAAAGGGAAGGAAGAGAGAGCTGGCTTGCATTGCCTGCCTGGCCCTTGTCCTGGCTGTGCTGAAAGCAGTGCGCAGCGTTGCAATGTGGAACGGCAGCAGCAGCGTGCCAGCTGTGTTGTTCCTCGTGTCATAATAAAGCTCGCAGTCTCAAGTGTGGAGAAGATGCTTTATTGTGGGTTCGTTCAGTTTCCAGAGCTCGACCTAGAACTACCTTCCAGTGCTAACTACCAGCTTTGCTTGCTGTGTGTCCTGCTTGCCAGCCCGCCTGCTGTGAAGAGTCTTTTCCACTTCCTGTCCTGATCTATTTATATGGCTCTCCCGTGCTCCCTCTAGTGGTCGCTCAGTTGTGTTGCATCTGGTTAACTTGTGATCACCACATCCCCCTTTTTCTCTTAACATATTTTCTGAACATCGTTAAAGAAAATTGTACATCCTGTCCCAGTGTATTTATAGCTCTCCCGCTCGTGTTTGCTCTGTTGTTTTGTATCTGGTCAATCTACGATCACCACATCCCCCTTTTTCTCATTACATAGTTTCTGTACATCATTAAAGAAATTTTATACAAAACAGTAACTTATGATATGCGTATCTATACAAGTGATGATGCTATTGCCTTAGTTAACAAAGCCAATGTATTTATATGTCCAAACTTAATAAACACATTTATGAGTCCAAACTTGATGAATTTGTTCAGAGCTTTTTTTTCTTTTTGTTGTTGATGACGTGGTGATATTGATATTGCAAGTCCGCTGTGAGTGTTGTTGGTGTTCCTTGTTATCTTAAGTACCCAATGCGTCATCCCGAGGTGTCTGCATGGTCACATCACTGATGTTGACTGGCATGGACTTTTTTTTTTTTTTTTTTCTGTGCTTGTGGTGTTGATTTATTGTCTCATCCGCCTTGGATGCTGGTGTGCTTGCTCGTTCTGGAGCAGACGTGTGTTTATGCGATTCGTCGTCATCCCATGACATGTTTGTAGTCTTGTCATCGTTTTGCCATGCGCTGTGGCATTGTCCGTCATGTGCCAAGTAGTTCCATTGTGTACAAGTCGTTGTTTCATTGCTGTTGTTTCTGTCGTTCTTGTTTTTGTTGTTTTCGTTGCCGTACTTGTCGCTGTTTTTGTCGTTTCCGTCTTTGGTGTTGGCACTGTCGTTGTTCCTGACTTTGTTGTTCTCGTTGCCGGTCTTGGTGCTGTTTTTGTCGTTTCTGTCTTTGGTGTTGTCGCTATCTTTGTTCCTGACTTTGTTGTGTTTGTTGCCATTCTTGTTGTTTCTGTCCCTGTCGTTGTCGCTATCTTTGTGCCTGACGTTGTTGTTTGTCTTGTTGCGCTTCATGTTGCTTTTATTCTTGCTGTTGTCGTTCTCGTTTCTGCTGTGCTTCTTGCTATTGTTGTTTGTCTTGTCGCGCTTCATGTTGCTTTTCTTCTTGCTGTTGTCGTTCTCGTTTCTGCTGTGCTTCTTGCTATTGTTGTTGGTCTTGTCGCGCTTCATGTTGTTTTTGTTCTTGCTGTGTTTCTTTTGACTTTTGTTTTTCTTGTTATACTCTGTGAGTGTCCCGAGTGGATAATTTGAGTCATTGAGCATTCCGTCTTGCGAGTGGTGCGAATGATCTGATGTTGCATCGGTGCAGGTGACATCAATCAGTTGTGGAGAATTGGATTCCGCATCTTTGCTTTCTTGGTGCTCGTCTTCCGGAGTCAAAGTCTTCTTGATTACATTTGACGCGGTGTCTGTGGACTCTCGGCGCTCCTCTTCTGGAGTCCAAATCTGCATGATTTCAGTTGACGTGGTCTCTCTAGACTCTTGGTGCTCCGCTTCTGGAGTTAAAATCTTCATGATTTCTGTTGATGTTGTCTCACTGGACTCCAGGTGCTCCTCTTCTGGAGTCAAAATTTGCATGGTTTCTTTTTGTTTGATGTCTCTGGACTCCAGGTGCTCCTCTTCTGGAGTCAGAATCTGCATGGTTTCTTTCGGCATTGTCTCTGTGGATTCCAGGTGCTCCTCTTCTGGAGTCAAAATCTGCATGTTTTCTTTTGGCGTTGTCTCTCTGGGCTCCAGGTGCTCCTCTTCTGGAGTCAAAATCTGCATGTTTTCTTTCGGCATCGTCTCTCTGGACTGTTGGGTGGCCCGACTCTGTGCTTCTGTACAGACAAGCTGAGAACTGTCAGTCTCACTGTGATCCCGTACGTCGAGTGCGAGCACCTTGTCACTGTTTTCGCTCTGTGCTTCGGTACAGACAAGCTGAGAACTGTCAGTCTCACTGTGATCCTGTACGTCGAGTGCGAGCACCTTGTCACTGTTTTCGCTCTGTGCTTCGGTACAGACAAGCTGAGAACTGTCAGTCTCACTGTGATCCTGTACGTTGAGTGTGATCACCTTGTCACTGTCTTCGCATGCAGTGGGCAGAGGTGCATTGTCTTCTTCTTGTTCCTGTGAGCGTGTTGGACTTTCATAGTCCGCTCTTTCTTCTTGTTCCTGTGAGCGTGTTGGACTTTCATAGTCTGCTTTTTCTTCTTGTTCCTGTGAGCGTGTTGGACTTTCATAGTCCGCTCTTTCTTCTTGTTCCTGTGAGCTTGGTAGACTTTCATAGTCTGCTTGCGGTTGCTCAGGTACAGCGGGTTTACCTTCATGGTCTTGTTCATGCTTGGTGTCCGCCCGGGAGTGTTTGCTGGCATCCCTATAGGCGTCTTTCATCACTCGCACTGTGGAGCCTGTCATCGCTCGCTCCGTGGAGTCTTCCTGTGCTCTCTGTGTGGCGTCGTCTTCGTCTTGGGTATTGCTGTCATCCAATGTATCGACGAGCTGCCATGGCACCATGGTGTTGGATTCATCCACCATGAGTAGAGTCGTGTTGAGCTTTGCAACGGTGTCGCTGATGCTGTGATCAGCATGTCCAAATAACTCCTCCATGTCTGAGTAGTATTCTTTGAAACCCATTTCATCTTCGTTGGCTTCTTCTACCACGAGTTGATTCGTGTTGAACTTTGCGACCGTGTCGCTGATGCTGTGATAAGCATATCCGACTGACTCAGCTACGTCTGAGTAGTATTCTTTGAAAACCAAATCATCTTGGTTGGATTCATCTACCACGAGTTGGTTCGTGTTGTACTTTGCGACCGTGTCGCTGATGCTGTGATAAGCATATCCGACTGACCCAGTCAGGTCTGAGAGGTAATCGTCGAAAAACAAATCATCTTTTGTTGTTTCGGAATTCTTTTTGTTCGCTTCACTGTGTGTGGTGAAGGCAGCTTTTTCCAAGGTTTTGTGCAAGTTGTTTTTCACTGTTGGTTTAAGTTCAGGCGTTTTTTTGTGTTCTGAGGCAAGAAAATTTGGTTTTACCACTTTAAGTGTCTTGTTTTCAATTTTCGGGCATTTCCCTTTTAAGTGGGCGTGGTCAGGATTCTCAGACGTCATGACGTCACGCGTAGGAACGACTTGCACATGCGCAAATCGGCTTTCTTTCCTTGTGCGGTTCGGTGTCCATTGCGCATGCGCGGCTTGCGCATGCGCATGACGGTCCGCGACGAAGACTTTTTTTGACTGCGCATGCGCGGCTTGCGCATGCGCATAACGATCGGCGCCGCGATCTTTTGTAAACTGCGCATGCGCGACTTCCGGTTCCGGCGCATGCGCGACTTCCGGTTCCGGCGCATGCGCAGACGCGATTTGTAGTTCTTTGCTTACCAGAGACTGCAAAATGTGCTCCGACGCCATTTTATCGCGGATTTCAGCGTTTTTTCTTTCTAAAAGTTGTAAGTTACCTTTTCTTTCCGATCTGGACTGGATTTCAGCGTTTTGGCTTTGTGAGAAATTCTTTTTATTTCTTCTTTTTGATCTGTACTTTTCATTCGCGATTTCTTGCTCTTTTCGTGATTTTCTAAGTTTTGCATCACTCAGTCTCTGTGCAGTTTGGACTCTGAGTATGTCTTGCTGTTCAAATTTCTCACAGTACTCTTCAAATTTGTTTAGTAACGTTTGTAAGCTGTTTTTGTCTTCACCTTTTGAGTATTTAAATCCATTATAAACTTTCCTAGCTTCATGTCCTTCGATGAGGATTGCTATTTTAATTTCGTCTGAGGCTGCTGCGGCATCATATGCTATGATACCGAAATCGAGCATTTGTTTAAACCTTTCCCAGACACTTCTTACTTTTCCAGTCGTGTCCAGGTGAAGTGGGTATCCAAGGCACATCCTCTCATCAGCAATGTCTTCCCAAGTCGAATGTCCAGCAGGAGATCTCCATGCCATTCTTGGTTGAGATTTCCATGCCATTTTTTTTTTGTTTTCTGTATCTGCAGCTGAGTTGTCCTGTCATAAGCGTCTGAAATCACTCCTGGGTACCATGTGTTGTTCCTCGTGTCATAATAAAGCTCGCAGTCTCAAGTGTGGAGAAGATGCTTTATTGTGGGTTCGTTCAGTTTCCAGAGCTCGACCTAGAACTACCTTCCAGTGCTAACTACCAGCTTTGCTTGCTGTGTGTCCTGCTTGCCAGCCCGCCTGCTGTGAAGAGTCTTTTCCACTTCCTGTCCTGATCTATTTATATGGCTCTCCCGTGCTCCCTCTAGTGGTCGCTCAGTTGTGTTGCATCTGGTTAACTTGTGATCACCACACCAGCGGCAGGCTGGTGTGAGGTGGGCAGGGCTTGAGTTTGCCCTTGGGGGAGGCAGAGAAGAAGAAAGATAGCGAGGCGGGGATGGCATGAAAGGGAGCGGGTAGCAGGCAAATAGGCTAGAAGAAGCAGGAGAAGGAGGGAAAGAGGAGAAGAAGTAGAAGTAGAAAAAAATGAGAAAAAAAATTGAAAATGTGCGGAAAGAAGAAGTGGCGAGGGTGCTAGGGTGGCAGGCTTGACTAGGCGAGAAGACGGTGCTGCAGATGCCTACGGCCATACTAGTCTGAGAACGCCCGATCTCGTCTGATCTCGGAAGCTAAGCAGATTCAGGCCTGGTTAGTACTTGGATGGGAGACCGCCTGGGAATACCAGGTGCAGTAGGCTTTTGCGGCCAGCAGAGACTGCTGACGCCAAGCACTCTCCACACCAGAGGCAGCCCATCCTTTTGCTGCTCTCTGCGTCCTCGCCATTCCTCCCACCGCTTGCCAGCCGGCTCAACCCAGGCAGGCGCATTGGCGGCTCCATTCAGCTGCTGCAGCTTCGCCCTGCCTTTGCAGCCGAGCACGGTTGGGTGCCTTGTCTTGCTGCACTTTGATCGGTACGCCCGAACAGGCGCCGGAATGTGGCGACTAGGGGCTTTTCACAGTAACTTGATTGAAGCCTACTCGTGACAATAAGCGATTTTCAATTTCATTTTTAAATTTCAGCTGTTCCCTTTGGCCGGAAGCCAGTGTGTCGGCAGGACGTTCTCTCTCCTACCTTGAAGGCGCGGCATGAATGCAAGTTGTGGCATTGGGGCTGGTGTGGAAAGGGAAGGAAGAGAGAGCTGGCTTGCATTGCCTGCCTGGCCCTTGTCCTGGCTGTGCTGAAAGCAGTGCGCAGCGTTGCAATGTGGAACGGCAGCAGCAGCGTGCCAGCGGCAGGCTGGTGTGAGGTGGGCAGGGCTTGAGTTTGCCCTTGGGGGAGGCGGAGAAGAAGAAAGATAGCGAGGCGGGGATGGCATGAAAGGGAACGGGTAGCAGGCAAATAGGCTAGAAGAAGCAGGAGAAGGAGGGAAAGAGGAGAAGAAGTAGAAGTAGAAAAAAATGAGAAAAAAAATTGAAAATGTGCGGAAAGAAGAAGTGGCGAGGGTGCTAGGGTGGCAGGCTTGACTAGGCGAGAAGACGGTGCTGCAGATGCCTACGGCCATACTAGTCTGAGAACGCCCGATCTCGTCTGATCTCGGAAGCTAAGCAGATTCAGGCCTGGTTAGTACTTGGATGGGAGACCGCCTGGGAATACCAGGTGCAGTAGGCTTTTGCGGCCAGCAGAGACTGCTGACGCCAAGCACTCTCCACACCAGAGGCAGCCCATCCTTTTGCTGCTCTCTGCGTCCTCGCCATTCCTCCCACCGCTTGCCAGCCGGCTCAACCCAGGCAGGCGCATTGGCGGCTCCATTCAGCTGCTGCAGCTTCGCCCTGCCTTTGCAGCCGAGCACGGTTGGGTGCCTTGTCTTGCTGCACTTTGATCGGTACGCCCGAACAGGCGCCGGAATGTGGCGACTAGGGGCTTTTCACAGTAACTTGATTGAAGCCTACTCGTGACAATAAGCGATTTTCAATTTCATTTTTAAATTTCAGCTGGTCCCTTTGGCCGGAAGCCAGTGTGTCGGCAGGACGTTCTCTCTCCTACCTTGAAGGCGCGGCATGAATGCAAGTTGTGGCATTGGGGCTGGTGTGGAAAGGGAAGGAAGAGAGAGCTGGCTTGCATTGCCTGCCTGGCCCTTGTCCTGGCTGTGCTGAAAGCAGTGCGCAGCGTTGCAATGTGGAACGGCAGCAGCAGCGTGCCAGCGGCAGGCTGGTGTGAGGTGGGCAGGGCTTGAGTTTGCCCTTGGGGGAGGCGGAGAAGAAGAAAGATAGCGAGGCGGGGATGGCATGAAA